>NC_088329.1:21044264-21345441 GCF_036884655.1 Musa acuminata AAA Group
AGAGGAGAAGGGAAAGAAGTAGCTGCGGCTGCGGTTGTGGCAGCTGCAGCTATGGCAGGGAAAGAGGAAGAGAAAAAGGAAAGGAAGAAGAAGAGAAAGGGAAGGAGAGGAAGAAGAGAAGAAGAGGAGAAGGGGCTGCGGCTGCGGCGATGGCAGCTGCAGCTGTGGCAGGGAAAGAGAAAAAGGAAAGGAAGAAGAAGAGAAAGGGAAGGAGAGGAAGAAGAGAGGAAGAGGAGAAGGGGCTGCGGCTGCGGCGATGGCAGCTGCAGCTGTGGCAGGGAAAGAGAAAAAGGAAAGGAAGAAGAAGAGAAAGGGAAGGAGAGGAAGAAGAGAGGAAGAGGAGAAGGGGCTGCGGCTGCGGTGATGGCAGCTGCAGTTGTGGCTGGGAAAGAAGAGAAGGAAAGGAAGAAGAAGAGAAAGGGAAGGAGAGGAAGAAGAGAGGAAGAGGAGAAGGGGTGGCAGCTGCGGCAGTGGCAGCTGCAATTGGAAGAGAAGTAGGAGAGGAAATAGAGTAGCAGAGGAAGAAGAGGCTGCGGTTGTGGTGGCTGCGGCCATGGCTGCGACTGCGACTGCGGCAGTTGCAGCTGGGAAAGAAAGGAAAGGAAAGGGGGAAAAAGGGGCTGCGGATGGGATTGCGGTCGCAGCGGCAGCGACTGCGTATGCAGCAGTTATGTCTGCGAGAGAAGGGAGGAAGGAAGGTAGTGTGGTGGAAGGGGCTGCGATTGTGGCAGCGGCAGTGGCGGCGGTTGTGGCAGCTGCGTTTGGGAAAGAAAAAGAAGGAATGAGAGTAAGAGAAAGCAGGTGACTGTGCCTCGATGTTCGACACGTGGTGTAGTTACGAAGAAAGGAAGAAAACGGGAGCACAAAACGAAACAGAGAGAGGACACGGAGGAAAAGTAGAAAGATTGGACTGGCACCTTCCTTGGATATTCGGATCAAAATATTTGAAAGGCAAGTTCCCTGATCGTTTCTCCTATAATTGCTCTGATATTTCTTATTTCAAGTTCCCTGATCGTTTCTCCTATAATTGCTCTAACTTTTCTTATTGCAAGTTTCCCGATCGTTCCGCCTGTAATTGTTCTAATCTTTCCTATTGCAAGTATCCTGATCGTTCCTCACTGCAATTTTATCTCTACATTTGCTTTGAATATGAGGAACTTTGAATTGTTCTAGCCTTGCATTTGATATATCTCCTGTTTAGACGTAACGATTCGAATCTATGTAACTTCTGATATTCTGACCTTTTGATACCGAGCTGCCTATAAGTCTTTGTTGGAAACTCTGATTTGTTCAAAACTGATTTCATTGGAAAATAGACTCGTAGACCTTTCTTTGATATATGGATTGAAAGATTTGGAATCCAAACACCTGTCCAGCTATCTGTTGAATCTGACATTAGGAATTCTGCCAACAGAGATTTTGTTCTACGACACTTGCTTACCAAATTATTTGTAACTCTCTCTGTTGGACAGTTCAATTCATATGAAGCATGTCTTATCTGAAAGTATTATCCAATGATTATTTCTGAGTAAATTGGAGCACGTTTGATAGTTTGAATCATTTGTTCAATGTACCTTCTGTATTCTGCCAGAAATCGAGCTTTGGTCGATTTCTCATATTCTGGTTTCATTCCTTTGGAAATTGATATCCTTTAGCTTTCTTATTCAATTGAGCTTTATATTACTGCTTTGAATTCTTGTATGTTCTTGTCCTTAAAGTTATTGCATTCTTGAAAACTGTTGTGTAACGTTTATGCTATATCGTATTGACTCATATAGGCACATGTATATCCTATTGTTCCGCATTTGCTTTCGATATGTGCCTATTCCAGTTTCATTCCGTTGGACATTGAATTCATCAAATCTTCTTATTGAATTGAGTTATATGTGATTGCTTGGATTCCATATGTGCCCTTACGTTCAATTCCTTTCAAATCTGAATATGCTTGTGAAATATTATTGCTTACTTCGGATTGACTCGTAAAGGCACATGTACGCTTCGTTGTTCCGCGTGTGCTTCCGACATATGCTACTTGTTGTTGAAACTGCCCTTTTGTACTCTAGTGTGTGGGATTGTCTGGACCTTTGCCAGAAATGGTAAAGGGTATGCGCTATTTGCCCGCTATGTGGGGTCCCGCTATGAGGGATATTCTGTTTGCGCTTGTTGCCCGCTACGTGGGTATGTGATTAGAGCCTGCGATGCTCTGCCGGCCCCCTTTGACTTCACCTAGACGTGGGTGGATGGAGCTCCCAGACGTGGGAGACTTTTGTCAGGTGGTCATTCAGAAATGGATTAATCACATTCTGACTGAGATCCCACTACACCCTCTATGTGTTTGATATGACATCTAGAGTTTTGGTGAGTTTGTTTCTGTTCATACTCTGGATAAGATTGATATGATTGCAACGTCAAGGACGACGTTTGAGCTCTTGTACGATATGTGTACCGATAGGCTCTGAAAGGCTTCATTCCCTGATGATTTTGTTTCGAAATGTTCCATATGCCGTTGATATGCTTCGGAACATTTTATATGCCATTGATAAGCTTGATATGTTTCCTTTGCTTCTGATATGCTCCAATTACGCTGTGCTCCATTTGCTATGAACTGATATGTTCTTATATGTCCTATTTGCCATTGATATGCTCCAATTACTCTGTGCTCCATTTGCTATGAACTGATATGTTCTGAAATGTCCTATCTACCATTGATATGCTCCAAATTACTCTGTGCTCCATTTGCTATGAGCTGATTTGTTCTGAAATATCCTATCTGCCATTGATATGTTCCAATTACTCTATGCTCCATTCGTTATGGATCAAATATGTTATGAATGACATGATACGTATGATTTGGTATCTATTGAGATAGTATCCTTGAGAATTCTGGTATTCTGCCTTGCATTATGATACCTTACTCGTTTCAAACCGTTCCTTTTGTCCTGAATATGCTTTGTCACTTGCTGAGCCGTTTTTGGCTCACTCCGTTGTTATATAAACCTTTCAGGTCAGCTTGTCACTCTTCGAGATGTTTGATTTGGGCTGAGGCAGTGGATAGCTATTCAGACTTAGGGGCAAGTCCTGTTGGTTGTTATGCTATTGTTGTATAAGCATATTTTGTATGTAATGAATTGTTCTGATGATCGAAATGGATATACTGTGTAAAAGTGTTAGAAGATCTCTTTTATTTGGAATTTCGGAATGTTAAGTCTAATTTATGACGATATGAACCTGTGGTGAATAGTTGGAGTTCTAATTGTATAATTTATTTAGCTTGTGGATTTATAAATGTTGTTCATGTTTGTCAAGTTGGCTTGGGTTGCCATAAATGTGAATTATCGAGTGATGTGATATATGATTATAAACTGCACAGGTTTTATGGATGTGAATATGTATAGAATGTTTTCAGTGTCCTCAAACGTTAGTTTGGATCCTGGATTGGTCTGTGACGAAAATTTTAAAAATCATGGATATTTTGAGGGGCGTGACAGAGGTGGTATCAGAGCATTGTTTGAGGATTACTGAAATATTTGATATGTTGACGTGCAAAATATATTGAGGTCTAATGAACTATAGTGATTGGTGGAAATTTTCTTTGCTGCATTTTAGGAATCTGGGATGATGAGGACATTTGGTCCTCCTATATCATTTGTTTCTGATTAATTAAGGGGAATGAAAGGATTGATTGGGGATATTGAATCAGAGTGGCGCAGCAGAAGCATGATGAACCTAATTTCATTGGTGGTAGAAAAATGGATGATGCAAATGGAGAAGATATTTGATATACAAAATTGTTCTGATACTCGAAAGATTTCTTTTGCCACGTTATATTGGAAGTAAAGACTTATTATTGACGGCAACAATGAAAAGAATTTTTGAAGATCGATGGCAAGAATGACAAGAACAAGTTTACCAATAAAAATATGATTGGAAATGAATCAGTAAGTAACAACAAGAGGATCAAGACATTTGGATTTGAAATTGGAGGTCATCGTAAAAGACTCAATCATGTGTGAATTATAAGTTAAATTATGAAACAAATTTGTGTTTTCGGATGATTGGAGTATATTTTGTTTGTAGAAAGTTGGATCATAAAATAAAAGACTGCCCTTTGAACAAAAAGAAAGAGTCACTGCCTCATAAATAATCTGCCCATATCAGAGTGTATGCTATCACTGAATATGATTCTAAGACTTTTGAATTAGTGGTCGAAGGTATTATGTATGTTTATGAAAGAATGCAAATGTTTGTTTGAACATGGGTTCTATCTACGATTTGATTCGTAACATGTTGCCTATCACTTGGGTATTCAACCTAGACCACTGTAATTTGTGATATATGTAAGTACAATCATTGGAGATTCTTTGATAACGAACTTGAATCTGGTCCTCTTGTATGATTTTTGTTGGAGAACTTGAACTTTTGCTGATTTAGTTCTCCTAGAGATTTGGAGTTATGATATTATACTTGGTATGCATTGGCTATCTTCTTATCATACCAGTATGGATTGGTATATAACAAATGATCACTTTTTGCATATTTGATCAACCGATCTTTTATTTTGAGAGTATTGGACATTATTTATCTCCTTGCCTAATGTATCCCAAGATGACTTGTTTGGATTACCTCCAAATGTGATTTTGCTTTTGATTTGGTCCTTGGGACAATCCTAAAATCTAAGCCTCTCTACAGAAAGATATCATTTGAGTAAGTGGAATTAGAAAAGCAACTACAAGGATTATTAAATGAGGATTTTATTTGGCTTAATATTTCATCATGGGGTGCTCCGGTGTTAGTTAAAAGATGGATGGAACATTGAGGCTTTGTATTGATTATAGATAGTTGAATTAGGTGACCATCAAAAAACGAGTATTTTCTAAAGTGACCACTTGTTTGATTAACTGCAGGGTGCACAGGTATTTTAAAAGATTGTTTGAAGGTCGGGTTACCATCTATTGAGGATCAAGGAGGAGAATATTTCGGTCACTTTTGGATAATTATGTAATTGTATTGTATTGATGAAACTATTTAAGAGTAGGAGGAGGAAATAAAGATATCATAATCCTCATCTTTTCATCGATTGAGCTATGATCAATTTAGAGGACTAAATTTTCTTTTAAGGGGGAGAGAGTGTAATATCCCTCGATTTTAAAAATTATTAATAAAGATTTATTTATAAATCGGAGGACCTATATGTAAATATAGAAATTTCAAAGACTAAACTGTTAAGTTGTAAAAAGAAGTAAATAAAGAAAAACCGAAAATTTCGGTTTTATCCCACCGCCTCCCACGCACTCTCTGTTTCTTCGAGAAACAGAGAGGAGCGGTGGGGATGAGGAGTGAAGAAAAGAAGAAGAAGAGGGAAAAGAAGAGAGGAGGAAGAAGAGAGGAAGAAGAGGGAGAAGAGAAGAAGAAGAAGAAGAGGAGGAGGTGGCTGCAGCGAGGGCTGCAGCGAGGAGCTGTGGGGCGTGGGGAGAAGAAGAGAGGAAGAAGAGGGAGAAGAAGAAGAAGAAGAGAGGAGGATAGCTGCGGCAAGGCTGCAGCGAGGAGGTGTGTGGCTTTGGGGAGGAAAAGGGAAGAGGAGAAGAAGAGAAGGAGAAGAAGAGGGAAAAGAGAGGCAGCTGCAGCACCTCTGTTTCCCGCAGGTGGAAACAGAGGAGAGGATGTGTGGGGCGTTGAGGATGAAAAGGGAAGAAGAAGAAGAAGAAGAAGATAGCTGCGGCAAGGCTGCAGCGAGGAGATGTGTGGCCTTGGGGAGGAAAAGGGAAGAGGGGAAGAGGAGAAGAAGAAGAAGAGGAAGAGAAAGAGGTGTGATACCTCTGTTTCCTGCAGAGGAAACAGAGGAGAGGGTGTGTGTGACGCCGGGGAAGAAGGGGCTGCAGCTGCGGCGATGGCAGCTGCAGCTGGAAGAGAAGAAGAAGAGGAAGATGAGCAGGGGAGGAGGGAGAGGTTGCGGACGTGGCTGCGGCCGCGACTGCAGCAGTTGCAGCGGGGAGAGAAGAAGAAGAAAGGAAGGAGAAGGAAGAGGAGAAGGGAAAGAAGTAGCTGCGGCTGCGGTTGTGGCAGCTGCAGCTATGGCAGGGAAAGAGGAAGAGAAAAAGGAAAGGAAGAAGAAGAGAAAGGGAAGGAGAGGAAGAAGAGAAGAAGAGGAGAAGGGGCTGCGGCTGCGGCGATGGCAGCTGCAGCTGTGGCAGGGAAAGAGAAAAAGGAAAGGAAGAAGAAGAGAAAGGGAAGGAGAGGAAGAAGAGAGGAAGAGGAGAAGGGGCTGCGGCTGCGGCGATGGCAGCTGCAGCTGTGGCAGGGAAAGAGAAAAAGGAAAGGAAGAAGAAGAGAAAGGGAAGGAGAGGAAGAAGAGAGGAAGAGGAGAAGGGGCTGCGGCTGCGGCGATGGCAGCTGCAGCTGTGGCAGGGAAAGAGAAAAAGGAAAGGAAGAAGAAGAGAAAGGGAAGGAGAGGAAGAAGAGAGGAAGAGGAGAAGGGGCTGCGGCTGCGGTGATGGCAGCTGCAGTTGTGGCTGGGAAAGAAGAGAAGGAAAGGAAGAAGAAGAGAAAGGGAAGGAGAGGAAGAAGAGAGGAAGAGGAGAAGGGGTGGCAGCTGCGGCAGTGGCAGCTGCAATTGGAAGAGAAGTAGGAGAGGAAATAGAGTAGCAGAGGAAGAAGAGGCTGCGGTTGTGGTGGCTGCGGCCATGGCTGCGACTGCGACTGCGGCAGTTGCAGCTGGGAAAGAAAGGAAAGGAAAGGGGGAAAAAGGGGCTGCGGATGGGATTGCGGTCGCAGCGGCAGCGACTGCGTATGCAGCAGTTATGTCTGCGAGAGAAGGGAGGAAGGAAGGTAGTGTGGTGGAAGGGGCTGCGATTGTGGCAGCGGCAGTGGCGGCGGTTGTGGCAGCTGCGTTTGGGAAAGAAAAAGAAGGAATGAGAGTAAGAGAAAGCAGGTGACTGTGCCTCGATGTTCGACACGTGGTGTAGTTACGAAGAAAGGAAGAAAACGGGAGCACAAAACGAAACAGAGAGAGGACACGGAGGAAAAGTAGAAAGATTGGACTGGCACCTTCCTTGGATATTCGGATCAAAATATTTGAAAGGCAAGTTCCCTGATCGTTTCTCCTATAATTGCTCTGATATTTCTTATTTCAAGTTCCCTGATCGTTTCTCCTATAATTGCTCTAACTTTTCTTATTGCAAGTTTCCCGATCGTTCCGCCTGTAATTGTTCTAATCTTTCCTATTGCAAGTATCCTGATCGTTCCTCACTGCAATTTTATCTCTACATTTGCTTTGAATATGAGGAACTTTGAATTGTTCTAGCCTTGCATTTGATATATCTCCTGTTTAGACGTAACGATTCGAATCTATGTAACTTCTGATATTCTGACCTTTTGATACCGAGCTGCCTATAAGTCTTTGTTGGAAACTCTGATTTGTTCAAAACTGATTTCATTGGAAAATAGACTCGTAGACCTTTCTTTGATATATGGATTGAAAGATTTGGAATCCAAACACCTGTCCAGCTATCTGTTGAATCTGACATTAGGAATTCTGCCAACAGAGATTTTGTTCTACGACACTTGCTTACCAAATTATTTGTAACTCTCTCTGTTGGACAGTTCAATTCATATGAAGCATGTCTTATCTGAAAGTATTATCCAATGATTATTTCTGAGTAAATTGGAGCACGTTTGATAGTTTGAATCATTTGTTCAATGTACCTTCTGTATTCTGCCAGAAATCGAGCTTTGGTCGATTTCTCATATTCTGGTTTCATTCCTTTGGAAATTGATATCCTTTAGCTTTCTTATTCAATTGAGCTTTATATTACTGCTTTGAATTCTTGTATGTTCTTGTCCTTAAAGTTATTGCATTCTTGAAAACTGTTGTGTAACGTTTATGCTATATCGTATTGACTCATATAGGCACATGTATATCCTATTGTTCCGCATTTGCTTTCGATATGTGCCTATTCCAGTTTCATTCCGTTGGACATTGAATTCATCAAATCTTCTTATTGAATTGAGTTATATGTGATTGCTTGGATTCCATATGTGCCCTTACGTTCAATTCCTTTCAAATCTGAATATGCTTGTGAAATATTATTGCTTACTTCGGATTGACTCGTAAAGGCACATGTACGCTTCGTTGTTCCGCGTGTGCTTCCGACATATGCTACTTGTTGTTGAAACTGCCCTTTTGTACTCTAGTGTGTGGGATTGTCTGGACCTTTGCCAGAAATGGTAAAGGGTATGCGCTATTTGCCCGCTATGTGGGGTCCCGCTATGAGGGATATTCTGTTTGCGCTTGTTGCCCGCTACGTGGGTATGTGATTAGAGCCTGCGATGCTCTGCCGGCCCCCTTTGACTTCACCTAGACGTGGGTGGATGGAGCTCCCAGACGTGGGAGACTTTTGTCAGGTGGTCATTCAGAAATGGATTAATCACATTCTGACTGAGATCCCACTACACCCTCTATGTGTTTGATATGACATCTAGAGTTTTGGTGAGTTTGTTTCTGTTCATACTCTGGATAAGATTGATATGATTGCAACGTCAAGGACGACGTTTGAGCTCTTGTACGATATGTGTACCGATAGGCTCTGAAAGGCTTCATTCCCTGATGATTTTGTTTCGAAATGTTCCATATGCCGTTGATATGCTTCGGAACATTTTATATGCCATTGATAAGCTTGATATGTTTCCTTTGCTTCTGATATGCTCCAATTACGCTGTGCTCCATTTGCTATGAACTGATATGTTCTTATATGTCCTATTTGCCATTGATATGCTCCAATTACTCTGTGCTCCATTTGCTATGAACTGATATGTTCTGAAATGTCCTATCTACCATTGATATGCTCCAAATTACTCTGTGCTCCATTTGCTATGAGCTGATTTGTTCTGAAATATCCTATCTGCCATTGATATGTTCCAATTACTCTATGCTCCATTCGTTATGGATCAAATATGTTATGAATGACATGATACGTATGATTTGGTATCTATTGAGATAGTATCCTTGAGAATTCTGGTATTCTGCCTTGCATTATGATACCTTACTCGTTTCAAACCGTTCCTTTTGTCCTGAATATGCTTTGTCACTTGCTGAGCCGTTTTTGGCTCACTCCGTTGTTATATAAACCTTTCAGGTCAGCTTGTCACTCTTCGAGATGTTTGATTTGGGCTGAGGCAGTGGATAGCTATTCAGACTTAGGGGCAAGTCCTGTTGGTTGTTATGCTATTGTTGTATAAGCATATTTTGTATGTAATGAATTGTTCTGATGATCGAAATGGATATACTGTGTAAAAGTGTTAGAAGATCTCTTTTATTTGGAATTTCGGAATGTTAAGTCTAATTTATGACGATATGAACCTGTGGTGAATAGTTGGAGTTCTAATTGTATAATTTATTTAGCTTGTGGATTTATAAATGTTGTTCATGTTTGTCAAGTTGGCTTGGGTTGCCATAAATGTGAATTATCGAGTGATGTGATATATGATTATAAACTGCACAGGTTTTATGGATGTGAATATGTATAGAATGTTTTCAGTGTCCTCAAACGTTAGTTTGGATCCTGGATTGGTCTGTGACGAAAATTTTAAAAATCATGGATATTTTGAGGGGCGTGACAGAGGTGGTATCAGAGCATTGTTTGAGGATTACTGAAATATTTGATATGTTGACGTGCAAAATATATTGAGGTCTAATGAACTATAGTGATTGGTGGAAATTTTCTTTGCTGCATTTTAGGAATCTGGGATGATGAGGACATTTGGTCCTCCTATATCATTTGTTTCTGATTAATTAAGGGGAATGAAAGGATTGATTGGGGATATTGAATCAGAGTGGCGCAGCAGAAGCATGATGAACCTAATTTCATTGGTGGTAGAAAAATGGATGATGCAAATGGAGAAGATATTTGATATACAAAATTGTTCTGATACTCGAAAGATTTCTTTTGCCACGTTATATTGGAAGTAAAGACTTATTATTGACGGCAACAATGAAAAGAATTTTTGAAGATCGATGGCAAGAATGACAAGAACAAGTTTACCAATAAAAATATGATTGGAAATGAATCAGTAAGTAACAACAAGAGGATCAAGACATTTGGATTTGAAATTGGAGGTCATCGTAAAAGACTCAATCATGTGTGAATTATAAGTTAAATTATGAAACAAATTTGTGTTTTCGGATGATTGGAGTATATTTTGTTTGTAGAAAGTTGGATCATAAAATAAAAGACTGCCCTTTGAACAAAAAGAAAGAGTCACTGCCTCATAAATAATCTGCCCATATCAGAGTGTATGCTATCACTGAATATGATTCTAAGACTTTTGAATTAGTGGTCGAAGGTATTATGTATGTTTATGAAAGAATGCAAATGTTTGTTTGAACATGGGTTCTATCTACGATTTGATTCGTAACATGTTGCCTATCACTTGGGTATTCAACCTAGACCACTGTAATTTGTGATATATGTAAGTACAATCATTGGAGATTCTTTGATAACGAACTTGAATCTGGTCCTCTTGTATGATTTTTGTTGGAGAACTTGAACTTTTGCTGATTTAGTTCTCCTAGAGATTTGGAGTTATGATATTATACTTGGTATGCATTGGCTATCTTCTTATCATACCAGTATGGATTGGTATATAACAAATGATCACTTTTTGCATATTTGATCAACCGATCTTTTATTTTGAGAGTATTGGACATTATTTATCTCCTTGCCTAATGTATCCCAAGATGACTTGTTTGGATTACCTCCAAATGTGATTTTGCTTTTGATTTGGTCCTTGGGACAATCCTAAAATCTAAGCCTCTCTACAGAAAGATATCATTTGAGTAAGTGGAATTAGAAAAGCAACTACAAGGATTATTAAATGAGGATTTTATTTGGCTTAATATTTCATCATGGGGTGCTCCGGTGTTAGTTAAAAGATGGATGGAACATTGAGGCTTTGTATTGATTATAGATAGTTGAATTAGGTGACCATCAAAAAACGAGTATTTTCTAAAGTGACCACTTGTTTGATTAACTGCAGGGTGCACAGGTATTTTAAAAGATTGTTTGAAGGTCGGGTTACCATCTATTGAGGATCAAGGAGGAGAATATTTCGGTCACTTTTGGATAATTATGTAATTGTATTGTATTGATGAAACTATTTAAGAGTAGGAGGAGGAAATAAAGATATCATAATCCTCATCTTTTCATCGATTGAGCTATGATCAATTTAGAGGACTAAATTTTCTTTTAAGGGGGAGAGAGTGTAATATCCCTCGATTTTAAAAATTATTAATAAAGATTTATTTATAAATCGGAGGACCTATATGTAAATATAGAAATTTCAAAGACTAAACTGTTAAGTTGTAAAAAGAAGTAAATAAAGAAAAACCGAAAATTTCGGTTTTATCCCACCGCCTCCCACGCACTCTCTGTTTCTTCGAGAAACAGAGAGGAGCGGTGGGGATGAGGAGTGAAGAAAAGAAGAAGAAGAGGGAAAAGAAGAGAGGAGGAAGAAGAGAGGAAGAAGAGGGAGAAGAGAAGAAGAAGAAGAAGAGGAGGAGGTGGCTGCAGCGAGGGCTGCAGCGAGGAGCTGTGGGGCGTGGGGAGAAGAAGAGAGGAAGAAGAGGGAGAAGAAGAAGAAGAAGAGAGGAGGATAGCTGCGGCAAGGCTGCAGCGAGGAGGTGTGTGGCTTTGGGGAGGAAAAGGGAAGAGGAGAAGAAGAGAAGGAGAAGAAGAGGGAAAAGAGAGGCAGCTGCAGCACCTCTGTTTCCCGCAGGTGGAAACAGAGGAGAGGATGTGTGGGGCGTTGAGGATGAAAAGGGAAGAAGAAGAAGAAGAAGAAGATAGCTGCGGCAAGGCTGCAGCGAGGAGATGTGTGGCCTTGGGGAGGAAAAGGGAAGAGGGGAAGAGGAGAAGAAGAAGAAGAGGAAGAGAAAGAGGTGTGATACCTCTGTTTCCTGCAGAGGAAACAGAGGAGAGGGTGTGTGTGACGCCGGGGAAGAAGGGGCTGCAGCTGCGGCGATGGCAGCTGCAGCTGGAAGAGAAGAAGAAGAGGAAGATGAGCAGGGGAGGAGGGAGAGGTTGCGGACGTGGCTGCGGCCGCGACTGCAGCAGTTGCAGCGGGGAGAGAAGAAGAAGAAAGGAAGGAGAAGGAAGAGGAGAAGGGAAAGAAGTAGCTGCGGCTGCGGTTGTGGCAGCTGCAGCTATGGCAGGGAAAGAGGAAGAGAAAAAGGAAAGGAAGAAGAAGAGAAAGGGAAGGAGAGGAAGAAGAGAAGAAGAGGAGAAGGGGCTGCGGCTGCGGCGATGGCAGCTGCAGCTGTGGCAGGGAAAGAGAAAAAGGAAAGGAAGAAGAAGAGAAAGGGAAGGAGAGGAAGAAGAGAGGAAGAGGAGAAGGGGCTGCGGCTGCGGCGATGGCAGCTGCAGCTGTGGCAGGGAAAGAGAAAAAGGAAAGGAAGAAGAAGAGAAAGGGAAGGAGAGGAAGAAGAGAGGAAGAGGAGAAGGGGCTGCGGCTGCGGCGATGGCAGCTGCAGCTGTGGCAGGGAAAGAGAAAAAGGAAAGGAAGAAGAAGAGAAAGGGAAGGAGAGGAAGAAGAGAGGAAGAGGAGAAGGGGCTGCGGCTGCGGTGATGGCAGCTGCAGTTGTGGCTGGGAAAGAAGAGAAGGAAAGGAAGAAGAAGAGAAAGGGAAGGAGAGGAAGAAGAGAGGAAGAGGAGAAGGGGTGGCAGCTGCGGCAGTGGCAGCTGCAATTGGAAGAGAAGTAGGAGAGGAAATAGAGTAGCAGAGGAAGAAGAGGCTGCGGTTGTGGTGGCTGCGGCCATGGCTGCGACTGCGACTGCGGCAGTTGCAGCTGGGAAAGAAAGGAAAGGAAAGGGGGAAAAAGGGGCTGCGGATGGGATTGCGGTCGCAGCGGCAGCGACTGCGTATGCAGCAGTTATGTCTGCGAGAGAAGGGAGGAAGGAAGGTAGTGTGGTGGAAGGGGCTGCGATTGTGGCAGCGGCAGCGGCGGCGGTTGTGGCAGCTGCGTTTGGGAAAGAAAAAGAAGGAATGAGAGTAAGAGAAAGCAGGTGACTGTGCCTCGATGTTCGACACGTGGTGTAGTTACGAAGAAAGGAAGAAAACGGGAGCACAAAACGAAACAGAGAGAGGACACGGAGGAAAAGTAGAAAGATTGGACTGGCACCTTCCTTGGATATTCAGATCAAAATATTTGAAAGGCAAGTTCCCTGATCGTTTCTCCTATAATTGCTCTGATATTTCTTATTTCAAGTTCCCTGATCGTTTCTCCTATAATTGCTCTAACTTTTCTTATTGCAAGTTTCCCGATCGTTCCGCCTGTAATTGTTCTAATCTTTCCTATTGCAAGTATCCTGATCGTTCTTCACTGCAATTTTATCTCTACATTTGCTTTGAATATGAGGAACTTTGAATTGTTCTAGCCTTGCATTTGATATATCTCCTGTTTAGCCGTAACGATTCGAATCTGTGCAACTTCTGATATTCTGACCTTTTGATACCGAGCTACCTATAAGTCTTTGTTGGAAACTCTGATTTGTTCAAAACTGATTTCATTGGAAAATAGACTCGTAGACCTTTCTTTGATATATGGATTGAAAGATTTGGAATCCAAACACCTGTCCAGCTATCTGTTGAATCTGACATTAGGAATTCTGCCAACAGAGATTTTGTTCTACGACACTTGCTTACCAAATTATTTGTAACTCTCTCTGTTGGACAGTTCAATTCATATGAAGCATGTCTTATCTGAAAGTATTATCCAATGATTATTTCTGAGTAAATTGGAGCACGTTTGATAGTTTGAATCATTTGTTCAATGTACCTTCTGTATTCTGCCAGAAATCGAGCTTTGGTCGATTTCTCATATTCTGGTTTCATTCCTTTGGAAATTGATATCCTTTAGCTTTCTTATTCAATTGAGCTTTATATTACTGCTTTGAATTCTTGTATGTTCTTGTCCTTAAAGTTATTGCATTCTTGAAAACTGTTGTGTAACGTTTATGCTATATCGTATTGACTCATATAGGCACATGTATATCCTATTGTTCCGCATTTGCTTTCGATATGTGCCTATTCCAGTTTCATTCCTTTGGACATTGAATTCATCAAATCTTCTTATTGAATTGAGTTATATGTGATTGCTTGGATTCCATATGTGCCCTTACGTTCAATTCCTTTCAAATCTGAATATGCTTGTGAAATATTATTGCTTACTTCGGATTGACTCGTAAAGACACATGTACGCTTCGTTGTTCCGCGTGTGCTTCCGACATATGCTACTTGTTGTTGAAACTGCCCTTTTGTACTCTGGTGTGTGGGATTGTCTGGACCTTTGCCAGAAATGGTAAAGGGTATGCGCTATTTGCCCGCTATGTGGGGTCCCGCTATGAGGGATATTCTGTTTGCGCTTGTTGCCCGCTACGTGGGTATGTGATTAGAGCCTGCGATGCTCTGCCGGCCCCCTTTGACTTCACCTAGACGTGGGTGGATGGAGCTCCCAGACATGGGAGACTTTTGTCAGGTGGTCATTCAGAAATAGATGAATCACATTCTGACTGAGATCCCACTACACCCTCTATGTGTTTGATATGACATCCAGAGTTTTCGTGAGTTTGTTTCTGTTCATACTCTGGATAAGATTGATATGATTGCAACGTCAAGGACGACGTTTGAGCTCTTGTACGATATGTGTACCGATATGCTCTGAAAGGCTTCATTCCCTGATGATTTTGTTTCGAAATGTTCCATATGCCGTTGATATGCTTCGGAACATTTTATATGCCATTGATAAGCTTGATATGTTTCCTTTGCTTCTGATATGCTCCAATTACGCTGTGCTCCATTTGCTATGAACTAATATGTTCTTATATGTCCTATTTGCCATTGATATGCTCCAATTACTCTGTGCTCCATTTGCTATGAACTGATATGTTCTGAAATGTCCTATCTACCATTGATATGCTCCAAATTACTCTGTGCTCCATTTGCTATGAGCTGATTTGTTCTGAAATGTCCTATCTGCCATTGATATGTTCCAATTACTCTATGCTCCATTCGTTATGGATCAAATATGTTATGAATGACATGGTACGTATGATTTGGTATCTATTGAGATGGTATCCTTGAGAATTCTGGTATTCTGCCTTGCATTATGATACCTTACTCGTTTCAAACCGTTCCTTTTGTCCTGAATATGCTTTGTCACTTGCTGAGCCGTTTTTGGCTCACTCCGTTGTTATATAAACCTTTCAGGTCAGCTTGTCACTCTTCGAGATGTTTGATTTGGGCTGAGGCAGTGGATAGCTATTCAGAATTAGGGGCAAGTCCTGTTGGTTGTTATGCTATTGTTGTATAAGCATATTTTGTATGTAATGAATTGTTCTGATGATCGAAATGGATATACTGTGTAAAAGTGTTAGAAGATCTCTCTTATTTGGAATTTCGGAATGTAAGTCTAATTTATGACGATATGAACCTGTGGTGAATAGTTGGAGTTCTGATTGTATAATTTATTTAGCTTGTGGATTTATAAATGTTGTTCATGTTTGTCAAGTTGGCTTGGGTTGCCATAAATGTGAATTATCGAGTGATGTGATATATGATTATAAACTGCACAGGTTTTATGGATGTGAATATGAATAGAATGTTTTCAGTGTCCTCAAACGTTAGTTTGGATCCTGGATTGGTCTGTGACGAAAATTTTAAAAATCATGGATATTTTGAGGGGCGTGACACGAGCCCCCATTTTATTTCTCGTTTATTGTTGGGCCTACGAGCCTATGATTAATTTGTAATCACTCGAGGAGGCACAACGAGAGCTTGGAAGCAATAGTGGGACCCACGAGACGGACGATGATGATGCATGGAGATGCGTCGAGATGCCAACGGAACCGACGAGGACGAGATGGACGATCATAGGGCATAGAGATGCACCGCTGCACACATAGATCTTGATGTGAGTGATTAGGCCCACTGGCTCGGGCCTAATCACATTAAGCTGTGGTCCATGATCATCTGGTGTGATTGCTCATGTGATGTGTGATTGCTTATACACCTACTAGATATGTATATATATATTTGCATGCGATGTAGATATTGTTAGGATCGGAGCGGCACTAAGAGGGGGGGTGAATTAGTGCAGCGGATTAAAACTTCGATTTTAATCAAAATCTTTCGTACGTTAAGAACGAAACTTGAGAAATTTAACTTGAAGGCGTGTTCTTAAAGTTGCGCAGCAAGAGCAATAAGGAACTAAAGCAGTAAGAAGATTTGCAGTAATGTAAATGACAATAATAAAAAGCAAACGAGAGATTACGCCGATTTTTAGAGTGGTTCGGTCAAATGACCTACTCCACTTGCGAGGCCCCTCTTCGATGAGGCTCCCACCTTCCACTAGCAAGTCTCTTGAAATGGAAGGGTAAACACCCCTCTTACAACCTTTTACAAGCAGCTCAACCTCTTACAAATTTTCAAAAAGAAAGAAGGAGGAGAACTCTCTAGCAAATTGAAAACAAGACTTGCTAAGACTTTCTAAGACTTTTCTCTCAATCAAAATGCTTCTCAAAAGTTGTAACCTCAGCTGAGATTTGAGGGGTATTTATAGGCCTCAAGAGGATTCAAATTTTGGGCTCCAAAATTTGAATTCTCTTAGGGTTCCCGGTGCTGGCGGTTCCACCGCCCAGCCAGGCGGTGCCACCGCCCAGCGCTCGGGTGCTGGACGGTGCAACCGCCCAGCCAAGGAGGTGTCACCGCCCAGCACTCGGGTGCTGGGCGGTGCCACCGCCCAGCCAGGCGGTTCCACCGCCTGGCTTTCCGATTCATTGGTTTGGCTTATTTTTCGCCCAAACCAAATTTGACTTTGGGCCCAGTTGGCCCCTAACCAGGATATAGGATTATCTCTTAATCCTAATCCTAATTACAGGTGAACTACATAACAAAAACATCCTAAGCAAGTTTTTTTAACCGCGAACGTCGAGTCTTGTTCCGGCGAGCTTTCCGACGAACTTCTTCCGACGGACTCCCTGCAAGCTCCCAATCTTTGTGATGACTTTAACGAGTAGCCGAGCCTTCTTGGTGATCTCCGCGAGCCTCCGACGATTTCTTCGGCGAACTTCCGACACGTTCCCGATTTCTTCTCGGACGGTTCCGGCAGCATCTCCGATGATTCTTCGGTCTCTTAAACGTCCATCGAGCTTGACTCCGGTATCCTTGCTTTATGTTTTCTGGTTATCGTAGTTAATCCTGCACACTTAACTCAATAATATGGATTAGATCAAATAACCCATCAATTGATTTTATCATCAAAATCCGAGATTCAACAATCTCCCCCTTTTTGATGATGACAATCAATTGATGACGGAGTTAAACGTAACTCCCCCTATCTATATGCCATATTATGAGAAGATAAAACACTTGAATTTCATCATTGAATTCAAGTATAAACCTATAAGCTCTAACCGTAGAACTTATCGTTATTCTCATTAAGCATAATGTAAATGCGAAACTTTGATGAAAATCATAAGTTAAATGATACTGGACGAGTTTCGCCACGATAGAAGATAAAGATTTTCAATATAAATTTCATGATATCAATCTTGTGATATTTTCAGGGATTTGCAAGTTATATAAGACATTCATATCACAAATTTCATATTAGCCATGCTATCGTTCTGGTGTAAGTCATCACTTCTCCCCCTTTGTCATCAACAAAAAGAGACAAGCCAGCTAATTGATGATCATAGAAAAAGGTTTAGCATTTATCAAGGTTCTTCATTCAAATTTTCCAGAAATAGTTTGTCCAAAAGACATCATCATCTATGCAGATTAAGACAGTAGTTTTCTAAAGGAAAGATCAGTTATCGTACAATCGATGACAAACATGAACTTGTTTTTGAACAGCAAACAGGACAGAAAAAAAATACATCAATTTAATCCTTAGGAGGTAATCCACAGTGCTGATACATGATATCTATTTTTTCATTCATCTGTCGTAGTGTCTTCAAAATTTCAACTTGTTGATTCTGAATTTGTTCTTGCTGTGATTTGATCTGAGATAGCTCCGCCACAATGATATCTTCAGAGGAGGAAACAGGAGCTGAAGGTGCTGCTCCAAAGGGACTAGGAGGAGGAGATTCATTTCCCATAAGAATTGGTGTTTCGGGTTGTTCTATTTGTGTAGGAATTGGATCCGTTCTTCTAGGTTGCCTAACCCATATGCCATTGCTAAAAGTGCACCTAAGTTTTTTTAGCAGGTTTTTATTTATTATGTTATATCGATCATTTTGAATAGATTCTTCATTGGGTGGAATGCAAATGTCATAGGCATGAAGAATTCTAGTGATTAACCTCCCATAAGGCAATATAGTATCCTTAGTCATAATTTCCTGCATGTGTTGGCGAATCAAGTACCCGAAACAATTATGCTGACCGGTCATAATCCAATACATGGTTCCTATCTCTAACTGACTTACTTCGTCAAGATGAAATTGTTTGGGGAATATGATGCTTGTGATAATGTGATGAAGAATTTTAGAGTTGAAAGGCATTAAGTGTTCACAGCTCTTGGGTAGGAAGTCAAGGTTTGGATTTGCAAAAATTGTATTCACGGCTTCGGAATAGGTTGCTCCTATTTTTTTTGACGTCCCATTTACCTTTAAAATAGCAACCTCTATCTTTTTCAGTTATGCCAATTAGCTCACAAATGGTGCTGTCAAAAATTCTAATGGGTGTTCCTAGAATGTAAGTGCTTAGGCTATCATTGTCTTCATATAGGTTGGTATAGAACAATCTCACTAACCGTGGATAGATTGGTTCATCTATTTGTAGTAGAGGTAGAGCTTCTAGTTGAGCAAACCATTTAATTGGATCTAAGTCTTCTAGTTCATCCAAATCAATGTATTTTCCTTTATGGACACATCGTATTTCAAATTTTGGAAAGCTAAGGGCTACCTCTTTTGATCTAAAAAGGTCATGGTTATATGAATCTCCTTGAATCCTTATTCCTTTTGATCTCTTTGGAGCCATTTTCTAGACAGGATGATGATATCAATTGTTAAAAATAAGCAAGAGAAAGAGAAAAGAAAGGAGGGATTTCAAGAGTTACCTCGTGGAGATTATGTTGAGAGATGGAAGGCTTGGACCACCAAGAATCCTTCTCCAATGTGTCTAAGAGTTAGAATGAGGGTTAGAAGAAATTGGGAGTGGGTTTCGAGAACTCTCTCTTCGGGTTGGGGGCGGTGTCACCGCCGGCCCTAACCCTTTGGGTTAATAAGGGTCGCTCGGTCGGTGCCACCGCCAAACCGAGCGGTGCCACCGCCTGGCGCCCGAGCGCTCAGGCGGTGCAACCGCCAAATCTGGCGGTGCCACCGCTGGCATCCCGTGGAGGAAAAAATTTTCTTCCTCACCCCTTTTTTTTTGTTTGCTTCCCTCAAGATAATAAGTTATATTTTAATGGATCATTTTGAATTGAAGAAGAAATCAAATTCATAAAAGAGAGGAAAAGAACGAGTCATTTTTCGTGAATCTCATTTTAGGGACAATTTAACATGCCTAATTCCCTTCTAATGAATTCAAATTGATCTTCGTTCAGAGCTTTTGTGAATATATCTGCTAATTGATGCTTTGTGTCAATAAATTCTAGAACAACATTATTGTTAAGGACATGATCGCGTATGAAATGATGCCTAACGTCGATGTGCTTAGTTCTAGAATGCTGAATTGGATTTTTAGTAAGACATATGGCACTAGTATTATCACATTTTATGGGAATATTTTTAAAGTGAATTCCATAGTCTTCTAATGTATTTTTCATCCAAATGACTTGTGCACAACATGCACTTGCAGCTATGTATTCGGCTTCTGCCGTAGATAGTGCAACTGAATTTTGTTTCTTGGAAGTCCAAGAAACAAGTGCATGTCCTAAAAATTGGCATGTTCCGGATGTACTTTTTCTATCTATTCTGCATCCGCCAAAATCGGCATCCGCATAGGCTATTAAATCAAAATTTTCAGATTTTGGATACCACAATCCTAAATTTGAAGTTCCTTTAAGATACCTAAATATTCTTTTAACACTTTTAAGATGAGATAATTTAGGATTAGATTGAAACCTAGCGCAAAGTCCTACACTAAACATAATATCCGGTCTAGTCGCAGTGAGGTAGAGTAGACTACCTATCATTCCCCTATATGTTTTTTGATCGAAACTTTCACCATTTTCATCCATATCTAACTTAGTCGCAGTACTCATAGGGGTGTTTATTGCTTTTGAATTATCCATGTTAAATCGTTTTAACAATTCTAATGTGTATTTAGATTGGTTAATAAATATACCATCCTTAAGTTGTTTGATTTGTAATCCTAAAAAGAAAGTTAATTCACCCATTAAACTCATTTCAAATTCAAGACTCATACATTTGGCAAATGATTCACATAGTGATTCATCCGAAGAGCCAAACACAATATCATCAACATAAATTTGCACAATAAGAAAATTATTTTCAAAATGTTTAATAAACAATGTAGTATCAACCTTGCCTTTGGTAAAATTATTTAAAATAAGAAAGGAACTAAGCCTTTCATACCAAGCTCTAGGAGCTTGTTTTAAGCCATAGAGAGCTTTAGTCAATTTGAATACATGATTAGGAAGAAGAGAATTTTCAAATCCGGGAGGTTGTTCGACAAATACTTCTTCGGAAATAAAACCATTCAAGAAAGCACTTTTAACATCCATTTGAAATAGTTTAAAATTATTACTACTAGCATAGGCAAGGAGCATCCTTATGGCTTCTAATCGAGCCACGGGAGCGAAGGTTTCTTCGTAATCGATACCTTCTTCTTGGTTGAAACCTTTGGCCACTAATCTAGCCTTGTTTCTAACCACAATACTATTTTCGTCTTGCTTGTTTCTAAAGACCCACTTAGTACCTATGACTAAGTGGTCACTTGGTCTAGGAACAAGCTTCCATACCTCATTCCTCTCAAATTGGTTCAATTCTTCTTGCATTGCAATGATCCAAAAATCATCTTTTAAGGCTTCGTCAATGCATTTAGGTTCAATTTGAGAAAGGAAGGCGGCGTTAGCACAAAAATTTTTGAAAGAAGAACGAGTTTGAACCCCTTTTGATGTATCTCCTATAATTTGCTCTTTTGGATGAGCATCTACATACTTCCATTCTTTTGGTAAAGAAATTTCGGAAGAAGATGCATTCAAATGGCTATTTTGAGGAGAGGGTTCATTTAAATTCAAATTATCAAAACCAAGATCATCATCAAAATCATTTTTCTTTAAATCGGAAATTTCATTAAAAACTACATGAATAGACTCTTCAATTACTAAAGTTCTTTTATTAAAAACCCGAAAAGCTTTAGAAACGGAAGAGTAACCAAGAAAGATGCCTTCATCGGATTTAGCATCAAATTTTCCTAAAGCATCCCTTTCATTTAAAATAAAGCATTTACAACCAAAAACTTTAAAATAGGAGATGTTTGGTTTTTTGTTATTCCATAATTCATAGGGAGTTTTGGATAAGGATGGTCTTATTAGGACTCTATTCATGATGTAGCAAGCCGTATTTACAGCTTCGGCCCAAAAGTACTTAGGTAAACTTTGTTCATTCAACATAGTTCTTGCCATTTCTTGTAGGTTTCTATTTTTCCTTTTAACTACTCCATTTTGTTGAGGATTTCTTGGAGTTGAGAAGTTGTGATTGTACCCATTACTTTCGCAAAAATTTTGAAATTCACGGTTTTGGAATTCACCACCGTGATCACTCCGAATTGATGAAATCATGAAGCCTTTTTCGTTTTGAGTGAGTTTACAAAATTTAGAGAAACACTTGAAGCAATCACTTTTGTGAGCTAAGAAATAGGTCCAAGTATATCTAGAGTAGTCATCCACAATCACAAAAGCATATTTGCTTCCACCTAGACTTGTTGTATCAATTGGTCCAAATAAGTCCAAATGGATCAATTGTAATGGTCTAGTAGTGCTAATTTGATTTTTTGGTTTGAAGCTTGTTTTTATTTGTTTGCCTAGTTGACATGCATCGCATACTTTGTCCTTAATAAACTTTAAATTTGGAATTCCTCGTACTAATTCTTGAGATGAGATCTTAGATATTGTTTTCATGCTTGCATGGCCTAATCTCCTATGCCAAAGCCAAGCATCATCATTTACGACGGAGAAGCACATTTCATTACTTAGTTCATCAAGATTGATGGTATAGACATTATTTTGTTTTAAAGCAATCATAGTCATGTTATGATTTGGTTTTTCAATAATGCACATATTTGATTCAAATCTAACGATGTAACCTTTATCGCATAGTTGACTAATACTCAAGAGATTATGTTTCAATCCATCAACTAGTAAGACATCATCAATGGAAAAATTAAATTTGTTACCAATAGTTCCCTTGCCAATGATTTTGCCCTTGTTGTTGTCTCCGAAGGTAACGTACCCTTCTTCTTTGCTAGTGAGCATAGAGAAATGAGATGGATCTCCAGTCATATGTCTTGAGCATCCACTATCGAGATACCATCTCTTGCTCCTAGCTTGTGGGTTTGTCTACAAAAGAGGATGATTTTTAGGTACCCATTTGATTTTGGGTGCCTCAAAAATTGACCCACTAACTTTGTTATTTATGATTGAATTCTTTATAGTTCCTTTAGGAACCCATATTAATTTTTGTGAACTAATCTTCCTAAATGGGCATTTGTAGGCAATATGTCCGGATTTGCAACAAAAGTTGCATTTCATATAAGAGGAAACATGTAATGTAGGTCCTTTTATGAAAGTGGTAGGATTTTGATGCAATCCTTTTACAAATCCAATTCCATTTCTATTTGCGATGTGACCCTTGTGTGCAAGGATCATATCTAATCCTTTGCTACCAACCTTAAACTTGTTTAAGGTTTCCTTAAGAAGCAAATTTTCATTTTTTATTGCTTCTAAGTGCTCACACTTAGAGCATGGAGGAGTTTGAATATTATCAAACTTATCTTGTAGCAAAGCATGCTCTTTCTTTAAGATACTTAACTTCTTGCTAACAGTTCTACATTCATCAAATAATTCATGAAAAGCGATAGAGAGTTCTTCAAAAGATAAATCTTCATTAAGTAAATCACATACCTCTTCTCCTAAAGCCATTAGCGCGTAATGAGCAACTTGCTCGGTGTTGGACTCCTCTTCTTCGGATGTGCTTGAATCATCCCACGTTGCCTTGAACGCCTTCTTCTTTGATGTCTTCTTTTTGGCTTGAGGACAATCGTTCTTGTAGTGTCCCGGTTTTTTGCATTCATAGCAAATCACTTGGTCCTTCTTTTGTTCAAATTTATTTTTTGTATTATTTTTAAATCTGTTCTTTCTTAAATATTTTTTAAACTTTTGAGTCAAAAGTGCAATGTCATTGTCACTGTCCTCATCACTTGATGTTCCTTTCAAGTGGTCTTCTTGTGATTTGAGTGCCATATCCTTCCTGTTCTTTGGAAGGGGGTTCTCGAGCTCGTCATGAGCTTGACATGTCATTTCGTAGGTCATTAGAGACCCAATGAGTTCTTCAAGAGGGAATGCTTTAAGGTCTTTGGCCTCTTGAATGGCCGTAACTTTTGGATCCCAACTTTTAGGGAGGGATCTTAAGATTTTAGTTACTAGTTCAAAGTTAGTAAAATCTTTACCAAGAGCTTTGAGTCCATTGATGACATCCGTAAACCGGGTGTACATGTCTCCAATGGACTCACTTGGTTTCATTCGGAAAAGTTCGTAAGAGTGCACAAGGATGTTGATTTTGGACTCTTTCACTCGGCTAGTGCCTTCATGAGTGACCTCAAGAGTTCTCCAAATATCAAAAGCCGAATCACACATTGAAACACGATTAAATTCGTTTTTGTCTAGTGCACAAAACAAGGCATTCATAGCCTTTGCATTTAAAGCAAAAACCTTCTTCTCCGATTCATTCCATTCGCTCATCGGAAGAGAAGATTTTTGAAATCCATTCTCGACAATAGACCAAAGCTCAAAGTCCATAGAAATGAGGAAGATTCTCATGCGAGTCTTCCAATATGTGTAATCCGACCCATTAAACAAAGGTGGTCGTGCAATAGAATGGCCCTCTTGCATGCCGGAGTAAGTCATCTCTCTTGGGTATTAAACCAAATATGAGAGATAACCTTGCTCTGATACCACTTGTTAGGATCGGAGCGGCACTAAGAGGGGGGGTGAATTAGTGCAGCGGATTAAAACTTCGATTTTAATCAAAATCTTTAGTACGTTAAGAACGAAACTTGAGAAATTTAACTTGAAGGCGTGTTCTTAAAGTTGCGCAGCAAGAACAATAAGGAACTAAAGCAGTAAGAAGATTTGCAGTAATGTAAATGACAATAATAAAAAGCAAACCAGAGATTACGCCGATTTTTAGAGTGGTTCGGTCAAATGACCTACTCCACTTGCGAGGCCCCTCTTCGATGAGGCTCCCACCTTCCACTAGCAAGTCTCTTGAAATGGAAGGGTAAACACCCCTCTTACAACCTTTTACAAGCAGCTCAACCTCTTACAAATTTTCAATAAGAAAGAAGGAGGAGAACTCTCTAGCAAATTGAAAACAAGACTTGCTAAGACTTTCTAAGACTTTTCTCTCAATCAAAATGCTTCTCAAAAGTTGTAACCTCAGCTGAGATTTGAGGGGTATTTATAGGCCTCAAGAGGATTCAAATTTTGGGCTCCAAAATTTGAATTCTCTTAGGGTTCCCGGTGCTGGCGGTTCCACCGCCCAGCCAGGCGGTGCCACCGCCCAGCGCTCGGGTGCTGGACGGTGCAACCGCCCAGCCAAGGAGGTGTCACCGCCCAGCCAGGCGGTTCCACCGCCTGGCTTTCCGATTCATTGGTTTGGCTTATTTTTCGCCCAAACCAAATTTGACTTTGGGCCCAGTTGGCCCCTAACCAGGATATAGGATTATCTCTTAATCCTAATCCTAATTACAGGTGAACTACATAACAAAAACATCCTAAGCAAGTTTTTTTAACCGCGAACGTCGAGTCTTGTTCCGGCGAGCTTTCCGACGAACTTCTTCCGACGGACTCCCTGCAAGCTCCCAATCTTTGTGATGACTTTAACGAGTAGCCGAGCCTTCTTGGTGATCTCCGCGAGCCTCCGACGATTTCTTCGGCGAACTTCCGACACGTTCCCGATTTCTTCTCGGACGGTTCCGGCAGCATCTCCGATGATTCTTCGGTCTCTTAAACGTCCATCGAGCTTGACTCCGGTATCCTTGCTTTATGTTTTCTGGTTATCGTAGTTAATCCTGCACACTTAACTCAATAATATGGATTAGATCAAATAACCCATCAATTGATTTTATCATCAAAATCCGAGATTCAACAGATATATATTAAATATGTATATGTGTGACATGTCATATTAGGAGACCAAATCATAGAAACCCCTCTCTCGATAATATTAAGTCATTAAACGTGAGACAATTAGATTGACCCACGTGGCCTTCCATCGTTAAAGGCAGGGATCGATTCCCGATGTAGGTTGAGTTGGTCGAGTCCCTCGAGACTCACCTATATCGTGATTCGCTATCTTTCCTATGACATAGAGATGTCACCGGTGACCTGAGGACATGGTATGCTTGGTTGAATCCCTCAAGAGTATATCATCGAATCAGACTCATCTTGTAACGATGATGTTGACTTAACCGAGCATGGTGATTCGGAGGCCGAATAGGACGGGAATCATAAGAAGTTGTGATCAGCAAGAGTTGCCTACCTTTTGGGCTTAGTGTGATTGGTCGAGTCCCTCGAGGTTACACTAAGACACTGATTGGATCCTGATCCCCACTAGATGTCTGTTAGAGACTTCCGTTTCATGTGTTGAAGGTGTCGCATGACTCACTAGTAAAATAGTGGGAGCATATTAAGATAGAAGTCCATATCTTGATTGTTTATTTTTTTATAAAATCTGCATGTTATTCATTTATTCTATATCTTTATTTTTAGAAAATGTCACATTCAATTGCTTTACATGGCATGCTTGTTGTCAACCACCTCACAGGTCCAAATTATACGGATTGGCTCCGCAACTTGAGAATTGTTCTTATAGTGGAGAAAATCATGTACGTCCTTGGTATAGTGATGCCTATGCCCGAGAAAGGGGCGAGTGAGGATGAGATTGCTTACTATGTGAAGTACATTGATGACTCCACTCTTGCTCAGTGTTACATGTTCGGCTCTATGACTCCTGAGTTATAGAGACAACATGAAAAGATGGATGCCAGATCCATTCTCCTATATGTCGATTAACTATTTGAGGAATAGGGAAAGACTCAGCGATAAGATATCCAAGAGCCTCTTCTACGCTAGGATAACTGAGGGGACACCGGTTCAGAACCATGTCCTAAAAATGATTGAGTGGATAGAGAAACTCATAGGTTTAGGAATGGTCCTAGAGGATAACTTGTGTGTGGACAATATACTTCAATCCCTACCAGATTCCTTTTCATAGTTCATAATAAATTTTAATATAAACAAGCTTGAGGTGACTCTCCCGGAGCTCCTTAATATGTTAAGAGAGGCAGAGAGCACTATCAAGAAGGAGAAGCCAGTTCTCTACACTGGTGAAACCAGAAAGAAAAGGAAAGTAGAAAAATCCCTTAAGAAGGGCAAGGGAAAGGATAGACCAGTTAAAGCAATGGTTGCTAAGAAAGACCCGGCAAAGGATAAAGTCCAGTACTTCTACTTTGATAAAGATGGGCATTGAAAGATGAACTACAAAGAGTACCTTGCAGAGAGGGTGAAATAGAAGCTTGGAAAAGCTTCATGTACATTCATGATCAGTCTCCATTTATCAAACTCTTATGATAACATATGGGTATTGGATACCAGTAGTGGTTATCATATATGCACTTCGTTGTAGGTTCTAGCAAGGCCTAGGAGATTGGCAAGAGGCGAGATGGACCTCATGATGGGTAATGAAGCAAAAGTTGCTATAGTAGCTATTGGCGAGGTCGCCCTACATCTACTTGATGGAGCTATTATTGTATTAGATGCATGTTATTTTGTTCCTTCTATTTTGGCTCCGCAACTTGAGAATTGTTCTCACGGTGGAGAAAATCGCGTATGTCCTTGATACAGTGATGCCTACTATCACAAACAAACTTCTAAATAGGATATTTGATGTAATGCTTTTGTATGTTAGTGTCTTTTGATATGTTCATGCTTTGCACACCATATAGAGGGATGGCTGGAGACTTAATAATCTCATTTTAGTTGGGTTTGGTGGTCGCTTTAGGCTTTTAAATAAAATTTATGTCATATGGACACTTATGAGAGATTTTCGGTCTGTAGTGGACCATTTTGACCCTTTATTATGCAACTATTCAGAGCTTGTAAAGTCTGTTTATAATTTGCATTGTCTATGAAGTGTTTCCAAAAATGTTTGCTTGTGGATCCCGAGTGAGGCGTTCTCCCTAACTCGTTTTCTCTTTTGTAGGTCCTAAGGGACCATGGGAGTCTTCGAGGAGGCTGACCTTTGCGGACGGACATGCAAGGGTGCCGCATGACTTAGGCAAAACTAGCTAAGTCCGTGAACACTACGCCCGAGGAAGGGGCAAGCGAGGATGAGATCGCTCGCTACGTGAAGTACATTGATAACTCCACTCTTGCTCAGTGTTACATATTGGGCTCTATGACTCCTGAGTTACAGAGACAACATGAAAATATGGATGCTAGATCCATTCTCCTACATGTTCGTAAACTGTTTAAGGAATAGGAAAGGACTCAGCGATATGAGATATCTAAGAGCCTCTTCCGCGTAAGGATGATTGAGAGGACACTGTTCAGAACCATGTCCTAAAAATGATTGAGTTGATAGAGAAACTCGCAGGTCTAGAAATAGACGTAGAGGATAACTTGTGTGTGGACATTGTGCTTCAGTCCCTACCAGATTCCTTTTCATAGTTCATAATAAATTTTAATATGAACAAGCTTGAGGTGACTCTCGTAGGGCTCCTCAATATATTAAAGGAGATATAGAGCACTATTAAGAAATAGAAGCTAGTTCTTTACACTGGTGAGACCAGAAAGAAAAGGAAAGCAGAAAAGTCCCTTAAGAAGGACAAGGGCAAGGGCAGACCAGGTAAAGCAAAGGTTGCTAAGAAAGATCCGACTAAGGACAAAGGCCAATGCTTCTATTGTGGCAAAGATGAATACTGGAAGAGGAACTGGAAAGAGTATCTTGCAGAGAGGGCAAAACAGAAGCTTGGAGAAGCTTCAAATACATTCATGATCAGTCTCTATTTGTTAGACTCTTATGATAATACAATGGTATTGGATACTAGTATTGCTTATCATATCTGTAATTTGTTGTAGATTCTAGCAAAGCAGATGAGATTGGCGAGAGGAATATTGCATAAAGGTTTATTTATGCTAGACACTGCTCTATATATCATAAATGTAAGTATGTCTAAGAGGAAATGAGATGAGGTGAACAATGCATACCTGTGGCATAGTAGGCTAGGTCACATCCATGAGGGAAGGATTTAAAAGTTACTAAAGGATGGATATTTGGATCCATTCGACTGAGTCATATGCAACTTGCGAGCCTTGCCTTCGTGGAAAACTGACCAACTCTCCATTTAGTGGAACTGGAGAAAGAGCCACTGAGCTGTTGGAACTCATACATAGTGATGTATGTGGACCCATATCAACTCATGCCATTAGTGGTTACCCCTACTTCATTACCTTCACTAATGATTTCCCAAGGTATGGATATATGTACTTAATGAAGTATAAGTCTGAGTCCTTTGAGAAATTCAGAGAGTATAAGAATGAAGTGCAGAACCATAATGGAAAGAATATCAAGACTCTTCGATCAAATCGAGGAGGTGAGTACTTTAAGTATAAGTACAGAGTTTACCTAGTTCCTCAAGGACTATGGGATTTTATCCCAATGAACACCTCCTTATACACCTCAGCTCAATAGTGTGTTTGAAAGGAGAAATCGTACGCTGTTAGATATGGTATGGTCCATGATGAGTTTCGCTGACCTACCCATCTCATTTTAAGGATATGCCCTAAAGACCGTAGCTTACCTTCTGAACAGAGTTCCAACTAAGTCGGTAGTGTCTACATCATATGAGATATAAAAAGGGAAGAAGCCCGATCTTAAGGTTGTTAAGATTTGGGGCTACCCTGCCCAAGTTAAAAGACACAACCCCGATAAGTTGGAATCAAGGATGGAGCAGTGCAAATTCGTGGGATACCCCAAGGAAACTTGTGGATATTATTTCTATCATTTCGAGGACCAAAAGGTCTTTGTAGTTAAGAGAGCAATGTTCCTTAAGAAGGAACACATTCTTAGCGGAGATAGTGGGAGCATGGTAGAGTTGAGTGAGTTGGAGAACCTAGCTCAAGCACCACTCTACAGCCCAAGTCTGTTCAGGTACCTAATACACAAGTTCCAACTTTATGTAGATCTGGCAGAGTATACCATCCTCCTGAGAGATATATGAGACATATTAGAGGAGAGGCTATTGAGGACATTGATCCTCAGACCTACGAGGAGGCTATTATGAGAATAGACTCTAGGAAGTGGCAAGAAGCCATGAATTCTAAGATGGATTCCATGTACTCCAACAAGGTTTAGAAACTAGTTGATGCGCTTAAGGGTATTGTACCCATCGGTTGCAAGTGGATCTTTAAGAAAAAGATCAAAGTAGATGGAAAGGTAGAGACCTATAAACCAAGGCTAGTGGTTAAGGGGTATCGTTAAAGGCAAGATGTTGACTATGGTAAAACCTTCTCACTCGTAGCAATGCTAAAATCCATCCGAATTCTATTGGCTATTGCAGCACACTATGATTATGAGATCTGGCAAATGGATGTGAAAACCGCATTCCTCAATGGAAACCTCGAGGAGGAGGTGTATATGATACAATCCGAGGGATTCGTGTCTAAGGACTACCCAGAGAAGGTGTACAAGTTGCTTAGATCCATTTATGGACTAAAGCAAGCTTCCAGAAGTTGGAACATAAGATTTGATAAGGCAATCAGATCTTATGACTTCGTTAAGAACGAAGATGGGCCTTGTGTGTATAGGAAGGTAAGTGGGAGTGCTATCACCTTTTTGGTGTTATATGTGTATGACATCCTAATCATTGTGAATGATATAGGAATGCTATCCACAATAAAGGTTTAGTAATCTAGACACTTCTCCATGAAGGACTTAGGGAAAGCATCCTATATCTTGGGGATTCGGATCTATAGAGATAGATCAAAGAGGATGCTTGGTTTTGTCTTAGTCTAGGTACATAGAAACCATTGTCAAAAGGTTTGGCATGGAAAATTCCAAGAGAGATCTCATACCGATAAGACATGGGATATCGCTTTCTAGGATTATGTCCCAAAAGACTCCTAAAGAAAGAGCGAACATGGATAGGATACTCTATGCCTCAGTAATATGGTCTATCATGTATACCATCCTATGTATCATGCCTGATATAGCGCATATTTTGAGTTTCACAAGCAAGTATCAGTCGGATCCAAGCTTAGAGCATTTGAAAGCAGTAAAGTGTATCCTTAAGTACTTGAGAAGGACTAAGGATCTTTTACTAGTATATGGAGGTAGTAGCCTCAAGGTTGAAGACTACATGGCCTCGAGTTTTCAGTCTGATGTCAATGATAGTAAGTCAAATTCAGGGTTTGTGTATACCCTGAATGGAGGAATAGTATGCTAGAAGAGTTCCAAGCGAGATACTATTGCTGACTCGACCACATAGGCGGAGTACATTCCTACAGTAAAGGTAGCAAAGGAGGGAGTCTGGATGAAGAAGTTCATCACAGATCTAGGAGTCAGGCCAACTAACGAGAAGCTAATTCCTTATATTGCAACAACTACGAGGCGATTACTTAAATAAGGGAACTTAGGTCTCATCAGAAGTGTTCTAAGGAGTTTCCAACTTATTAGAGAGATCATGACTCGAGGAGATGTAGTAGTGGAAAGAGTTCCATCCGAAGATAACATTGCAGATCCATTGACAAAGTCATTTTCTCAGATTGTCTTTGAGCATCACAAGGGTCTAATGGAGATCAGACACATAAGTGATTGACTTTAGGTCAAGTCGGAGATTGCTAGTTATAGGTGCCCAGCAAGCCAATCACTTGAGTGATGACACGCGTGACTTGACACGAAATCTTTTTACTTATTATATTTTGGCATTTATCACTTTATATTGACTATTACATATATGTATGTATATATTGTGACGTCCTTGGATCAATGCAATGAAAATCGAATTGTGATGAGATCACGATAATGAGACCGATTGGCCTTTAAACATAGATCCTAAATTATTTCTGTCATAGGTTACTCGAGAGGGACATCGAGATAACCGGACAGATTGGTGTACTGTTTACCCATTCATATGATGGATGTAGCTAGTCTTATAGCTGCTCATATGGGGACACTAGGGATATAGTACAAGTGCTTATTAGAGAATGAGTTCACTGATTGATCTGCTTATGGAATGCTAGATGGTTGATGATACCTTTTTGTCAGACAATGATTCCGTAGTCCTAGTGGTGTATCCGGTCCTTAGACTTAAGATACTAAGGATGTCATGTATGAGTGCTCCATTCTTTGATAGCGGACTAATAGGTTTGGATGTCCCAAATCTATTATAGCCGGTCATTGGGAGTAGCAATCGACCTTACGAGGACTATTGAGTGTCGATAAAGGATCATCCACTCTCGGTATCATGAGAGGAATATCCCAAGTGTTCTTGCTCAGACAAATCCCTCGTCAGGGTCATTCAGATTGTGAGAGAAAGAGTTCTATGGGAGAATCCGATTAGAGCGAGACTCGAGTAGAAACTGTATAGGTCTAACAACACCTTGCCCGGTATATGGTCTTTGGGATATTAGATAAATGAGGAACTATAGGTACATGGTAACTGAGGATAGACAGGTCCAATGGATTGGATTCCCCTGTATCGTTTAGGGATTGTAACGTAGTGGCCTAGTACATCCGCAATCGATAAGTCGAGTGAATTATTATGGAGATAATAATTCACTAAGCCAGAAGGAGTTCTGACAAGTATGACTCACGACCAGCTCGATATTAGGTCTAGAGGGTCACACACATATGGTAGGCACTGTAATGAGTAGAGGTACAGATATGAGATATCCGCCGGAGCCCCTATCTTATTGGATATCCAATAAGCCCCTAAATTATTGGATCTTATGGATGAGGTCCAATAAGAGCCCATGAGAGATTATTAGATAGAGATCCACTAATCTAAGAGGCTTGGGTAGTTAGATGCAGATCCAATACCAAATATGAGAGGATCCATTAGGGTTTGACACGGGACCTCTATAAATAGGAGGGATTCAGTGGTTCATAGGCTAGAGCCTTTGCTTGCCTATCTTATTCTCCTCCCCTTCTCCACCTCAGAGTAGGCCTGGAGTTTTGAGAAGCGTTGTCGCAGCCCTATTATGTGGATCACCACTAGAGAGGAGGGCGCTCGACATCCTTCACCCTCTCCTAGAGATCTGTAGGGACACAAGGATATACGATCTCCCTAGGTAACACAATCTATTCTATACGTAGATTTAAGTTTTACAGATTTTTACGCACCAATCTTCGCATGACGACGAACATCTCTTTTGGAATAGAGGATTTTGTTTTCTGTTCTTCTATTGCGCATATGATGTCGCACCCAAAGATTTCCCAATAGTGGTATAAGAGCTAGGTTGTTCGTGCGAAAGATTGGTTTTAAACTGCGTGTGTTGTGTTTTGGAGAAACTTTTGACATTAAAATCATTGACGCAAAAGCGAGCAAGGGAAGCAATAATTGCTGCCCGTGATCTATGTGCATGTAGCCACCTACAACGGCAACTGTAGCCAGGCAGCATAGCGTCGACGCATGCGCAAGCGCTGTGCCTACTGTAGCCGGTCGGTAGGGCTGGTAGCCCGCAGGCAGAGGCGCTGTGGGGCAGCGGCGCTTGCGGCTGCTTCTCTCGCAGGGTGAGGCGCCGTAGGGTAGCGGTGAATGCGGCCGTTGCTCCCATGGGTAAAACCACCCCGCAGGGGTGGTCGCCCAGTAGGGCAACACCGTTTGCTGGCGCTGCCCCACGGGTAGAACCGCCCGCAAGGGCGCCTGCCCGCGAAGGCGCCCACCTGTAGGGGCAGCGCTACCCGCTAGTGAGTCGCCCGTAGGTAGGGGTAGTGCCCCTGCCCCCGCCGCACAGGCCACGATGAGTAGAGGTACGAATCTAAGATATCCGCCGGAGCCCCTATCTTATTGGATATCTAATAAGCCCGTGAATTATTGGATCCTATGGATGAGATCCAATAAGAGCCCATGAGAGATTATTAGATAGAGATCCACTAATCTAAGAGGCTTGGGTAGTCGGATGCAGATCCAATACCCAATAAGGGAGGATTCATTAGGGTTTGATAGGGGACCTATATAAATAGGAGGGATTAAGTGGTTCATAGGCTAGAGCCTTTGCTTGCCTCCTCTATTCTCCTCCCCCTCTCCACCTCAAAGTAGGCCTGGAGTTTTAAGGAGCATCATCGCAGCCCTGTTGTGTGGATCACCACTAGAGAGGTGGGTGCTTGACCTCCTTCACACTCTCCTAGAGATCTGCAGGGACATAGGGATATACGATCTCCCTAAGTAACATAATCTGTTCTTTATATAGCTTTAAGTTTCGCAGATTTTTGCAAACCAATCTTCACACGACGATGAACTTCCGACGAACTCTTGAACTCCCAACGAAATCTCGATCTTGACTCTGACACAATATATGCTTTATGCCTTACTGCTATCATAGTTAATCCTGCATATTTTTCTCAACATATATATTAGATCAAACAATTTACAAATTGATTTCATCATCAAAATCTGAGATTCAACAATCTCCCCCTTTTTTATGATGACAATCAGTTGATGACGGAGTTAACCTTAACTCCCCCTATCTATATACTATACTGGAGAAAAGATACTCTTGAATTCAAGGCATTGGAATTCGAGCATTAATCTGATAAGTTATATTCATTTGAACTTATCAACATGCACATAATGATACTTATCATGATTTACCAATTCAAAATATGATACCACGTATTTATAAAAAATGATGTCAAGGCTTGACATCCATTTTCAAGTCTAATGATGAAAGACAATCATCATTTTTAAGTATGATACGAATTTCAAATATGAAATTTTGCAAGATGACAAAGATAGCAATTCATCATTCCATGGCAAGATATCAATTGTAAATAGCAAGTTGAGCTCATGATATCTTATCATAATGATAGACAATTATCAAGCATTCATGAAACATTTCAAGTATCTACAATGCATATGAAATACATTTTGATATGTCTCAAGCATTTATGATATGTTGCGATGTATTTGACGATTCCAATTATATTTTAAGCATTCACAAAATATACAAGTATTTATGATAAGATACAAGTATTTACGATAAGATACATTGTATACATTTACAATGTCAATTTGTCATCAATTATTTTTTATAAGATACAAGCATTTACGATAAGATACATTGCATATATTTACAATGCCAATTTGTCATCAATTATTTATGATAAGATATAAGCATTTATGATAAGATACATTGCATTCATTTACAATGTCAATTTGTCATCAATTTACCATATTTTGGTATCATTTCTCCATGTTTATCATCAACAAAAAGGAGAACCATTCAACAATACAAGTGTGGTAAGCAAGTTTCACACCAATTTATCCAAGCCAGAAAGGAAGGTAAACAAAAACTTTGCATTATAACCTTTTTGGATAAACTAATATTTTTACTTAAGGGCTTTTTTATTCTTCTTTTAGATGTGCAAGTTTCTTTCTTCTTTTTGTCATAAAAATAAGAAGAAGAGGAAGAAAGGTAAGGAAAGAATCCATTAAGAACCAAATACATGAAATGATTTGAATCAAGTCAAATTTAAAACAATAAATGAGTTTCATTAAATCTTTTTTCAATTTTAACAAAGAGAAGGGATTCATGAAAAGGATCTAGATATCCATGTGAAATCAAATCGTCATTCTTGCAAGTAATCATCAAGATATCTATTGGAATTCATAAAATTCATCTTTCATGAGAAGAATAAGAAAGAATTCATGGGAGAGGAGCATCACATGAAAAATAAATTCATAAATAAAACTTCATAAATCAAATTTGTTTCACATTAAAAATTCATTAGAGTAAAATCCATGAGAGATGCATTTATCACTGAATTCTATGAGTGAAGTGATTAAGTGTATCAAGAATCATTAAGTGATGGAGCAAAGGTGTGAAATAAATTTGATATCAAGTAAATTGATATTCCAGATTTCATAAAGGCCTTAGATACGAAATGAAATAATTTCATGAAAGCCTTTAAAAAAAATCAACAATGTCCAGAAAAGATATACATCAAATTCATGCATTCGGACAATTTAACATCCCTAACTCTCTTCTAATAAAATCAAATTATTCTTCATTTAAAGGTTTTATAAAGATATCGGCTAATTGATGTTTTATATCAATAAACTCTAAAGATATGTCATGGTTATTAACATTATCTCTTATGAAATGATGCTTGATGTTAATATGTTTAGTTCTAGAGTGTTGAATAGGATTTTTTGTTAAATATATTACACTTGTGTTATCACATTTTATAGGAATGTTCTTAAGGTGAATCTTATAATCTTCTAATGTATTTTTCATCCATACAACTTGTGCACAACATGTATTTGCCATTATATATTCGGCTTCGGTTGTAGAAAGTGCAATCGAGTTTTATTTCTTGGAAGACCAAGAGATAAGTGTATGACCTAAGAATTAACATGTTTTGGATGTACTTTTTCTATCTATTCTACATCCAGCAAAATCTGCATCTGCGTAAGCAATTAGTTCAAAGTTTTTGGATTTTGGATACCATAATCCTAGATTAGTGGTTCCTTTAAGATATCTAAGAATTCTTTTAACTGCTTTAAGATGAGATATCTTAGGATTATATTGAAACCTAGCATAAAGTCTAACTTAGTGCTAGACTTTTTAATCAAAGCTTTCTCCACTTTTGTCAATATCTAACTTAGTCGAGGTACTCATAGGAGTATTTATAGCCTTTGAACTATCCATATTAAATCATTTTAGCAAGTCTAATGCATATTTTGTTTGACTAAGAAAAATATTATCACTAAGTTATTTAATTTGTAAGCCTAAAAAGAAAGTTAGTTCACCCATTAGACTCACTTTAAACTCTTGACTCATACTTTTGGCAAACGATTCGCATAAGACTTCATTTGTAAAACTAAAAATAATATCATTAACATAAATTTGAACAACAAGAAAATTATTTTCAAAATTTTTAATAAACAATGTAGTATCGACCTTGTCTTTAGAGAAATTATTTTGGATAAAAAAGGAGCTAAGTCTCTCATACCAAGCCCTTGGGGCTTGTTTTAATCTTTAGAGAGCTTTAGTCAATTTAAACACATGATGATTAGGAAAATTATCATTCTCAAATCTGGGAGGTTGTTCTATTAGGATCAAGAGCTGCACTAAGACAGGGGGTGAATTAGTATAGTGGAAATTTTTTTCGATTTTAGAAAAATGTTCATTTTGATTAAAACTGATTATGATGAAAATAGTTTCAATTCAATCTATTTCGGAGAGAATATGAACTTGAAAGCTTTCATAAAAGTGCAAGAGAGGATTAACAAGATTTGTAGTAAAGTGAATTGCACAAATGAAAAGTAAACCAGAATTTAGAGTGGTTCGATCAATGTGACCTACATGCACTTTCGGATTCCTCCTCTGACGAGGTCTCCGGCATCCACTATAAGCCTTCCTTCAATAGGTGAAGGTCAACCACCTTTTAAAGCTCTTTCTCCTTTGGCCGGGTTTAGGAGACAACCCTTACAAGTCTCACTCCTCTTTCTTGGATGGTTACAAGGCTAAGAGATGAAGGAGGAGAACTCTTCACTTTTACAACACTTTAAGACTCAAGAACTCAAGATTATTCCAATAACTTTCGTGCCCTTTCATGTAGAAAAGGGTGGGATTTTTATAGGCCCCAATGGATTTAAAAAATGGAGTCAAAAAGTGTCTCATCTTGGATTTTCGAGGTACTAGTGGTACCACTGCCTAACACCTAACATTGGGCGGTACCACCACCTGACAGGGGTGGTACCACCGCTAGCATCATTTATTGCTATTGGTACCACCACCCAAACCACCTAGGAGACTGACTCTCCCAGGTGGTGCCACCACCGGCTAGGCTTTTTAGGTGCTGAATGGGCTGATCAATCTAGCCTAATGCAGTCCTATTAAGGGCCTAGTTGGCTCCTGATTAAGTTAATGGGATTACCTCCCAATTCTAATTTAATCTACTGTCTAACTACAATTACTAAGACATAATCTAAGGCACTTTTGTTCCGGTACGTCAATTGCTCTTCCGACGATCTTCTAGTGATCTTCCGACGAACTCTCAGCAATGTTCCAGCAAACTCCCAGTTAGCTCCTGGACTTTACGATGATCTTATTGGCGAGTGTAACATCCCCCATTTTTAAAAATTTAGTAAAAGGTTTGTTTGTAAAAATAAAGATTATTTAATAATTATTTTATATTAAATGATATTATATTAAAGGTTTATGGCTAGGGACCTAAGAGTAAATATTAGAATTTTGATATAATTTATTAAAAGATTCAGATTTAAGTTAAAAAAAAAAGAAAAAAAAAATAGTGGACATGTGTCACTAACTAACATAAGGTTGGTGCCACTTACCTTTGCTCTAAAGATGACACCTAGCCCCTTTCATGCATGCATGACACCTTGCAACTTTTGCATTAGCCAAAACCCAAATAATTAGATGAAGGGTTAAAGAAAACAAACCTGAAGACTTGCAGCCAACGTGAGTTTGAGAGAAGAAGAAGAAGAAGAAGAAGAAGAAGAAGAAGAGGAGCTTGAGGTTTTTCATCAATTTTCTCACATTTGGGATTCAAATAATTTTAAGGCAAGTGTTCTAACCCAATCCCACAGTAACCTTAATCTCTGTTTCCATTTTTATTCTGCAAAATTTGAAAGATTTCAACTGAGAACCAGACCTTCTTTCGTTTTGATATAAAGCTATGAATCTGTAATTTTTCGGTAATCTGACCTCTATGCAATGTTTCGGTCATAACATTTTGTAATAAACTCTGATTTAGACAAAACCTATTCCATATGAAAGTAGATAAGAATATCTTTATTTTGATATAAAGATCGAATGATTTGGAGTTTAAATGCCTACTAAGACTTCTGTCTAAATTAACCCTACAGATTCTGCAAAACAGGGACTGAAATTTCTGACCTCTTGTTGCTTAACTACTTATAACTTTCTGTTGTGAACTCAGATTCATACAAAGTATTTTTTATTCGAAGATAGACTCAAAATGATTTCTGTATATACCTGATTTGAAATTTTTGGATTAGAATTGCTAACTGAAACATCTGCTTTAATCGACCCTATGGATTCAGTAAAACAGAGCTAATATTTTCAGACCTTTCGCTACGAAATTATCTGTAACTCCCTGTTGTAAATTCAAAATCTTGTAAAACTTGATTTGACTAAAACTAGATTGATAAAGATTTCTAGTGACACCTATTTTGTATAAATTGGAGCATAATTGGTTATCCAAATAGTTCATACAATGTTCCTATCAAATTCTGCCAGAATCGAGCTTTGGTCGATTTTGGCTTTCCTTGTTTCTTCTCTTTGGAAATCGATTTCAGCAAACACTCTTACTTCAGTTAAGATTTACATTATTACCTTCAATTTCTGTATACTTTTGTCCTCTATTTATTTGTACATCTGCAGCTATCATCTAAAGATCATGTTTGCATCGTAATGATTCGGCACATGCATCCCATTGTTCCGCATTTGCTTTTGATATGCGCCTCTTCCAGTTTTATTTCATTGGACATTGAATTCACCTAACTTTCTTATTTCAATTGAGCTATATGTGATTTCTTGAAATCCTTGTATGCTCTTGCTTTTGTTTTCTTTCAAATCTGAATACATTTATGAAAGATTATGTTTGTATCGTATTGACTTGAAAGGCATATGTACATTTCTTTGTTCCGCATGTGCTTCCGATATGTCCCAATTCATTATTCACAATACCCTTTTGTACTCTGGTATTTGTGGGATTATTTGGACCTTTGCCAGAAATGATAAAGGGTATGTGCTTAGAGCCCGCGATGCTCTAGATTATGTTTGGTAGTCATTCAGAAATGGATGGACCATATTATGTTTGGAATCCCACTTCACCTTCTATCTGTTTGATATGAAATTCAGAGCCGACCTAGCACTTGGGTAGGGTGAGAGGGCTCGAGTAGAAAAGGGCTACCCGTGGATGGAGTCGAGAACTCATCACGGCGTGGAGCCACCACTGAGTTAAACCTCACATGCACTATGCTAGAGTACGACGTCTGAGCTTCTATTTCGTATTTGTTCTTTGATATGTTCTGAAATGCTTCTTATGCTTCCGAAATATTTCCATATGCCATTGATATGTTCTAAAGCATTTCATTCACCATTGATATGTTCCGAACTGTTTCATATGCCATTGATATCCAAAATGCTCCTTACGTCTTTATTATGCCTTGAAATTATCATATGTCATCGATATGCTCCTTATGCCAATGATATGCTCCAATTACCTTTCCTCGATTGTATGAACAAAACGTGCTTCGAACGAAATGACATCGTAATTCTGCATTCATGATATCCAAAATGCTCCTTACGTCTTTGCTATGCTTTGAAATTACCATATGTCATCGATATGCTCCTTATGCCAATGATATGCTCCAATTATCTTTCCTCGATTGTATAAACAAAACGTGCTTCGAACGAAATGACATCGTAATTCTGCATTCATGGTATCTAAAATGCTCCTTACGTCTTTATTATGCCTTGAAATTATCATATGTCATCGATATGCTCCTTATGACAATGATATGCTCCAATTTACTTTCCTCAATTGTATGAATAAAACGTGCTTCGAACGATATGATATTGTAATTCTGCATTCAAACAAAACATGCTACTGTTTCATCCTGTATCTCTGCTTTGTATTTTGATACCTCATTTGTTTGAAAATTGTCCTCTTTGCTATGGATATGTTAGTCATTTGCTGAGCTTTATATGCTCACCCCGTTGCTATATAAATTTTTCAGGATAGCTTATCGCTCACTAAAATGTGTAAATTGGGTTGAGGCAATGGAAGACTAGAAGATTTTGGGGCAAATATTTTGTACTTGATAGGTTGAGGTTGTATAAGTTCTTTTTGGGTGTAATGAAATATCAATGACAAATCTAGATTGATGTATCTTGTAAATATTTGAAAAGTACCTCTTATGTCAGGATTTTGGAAATGTTAAGTCTAAATTGTGTACTGATATAAACATGTAGTACATGTTGGTTTTGTGATTGCATTAATTGCCGTGCTTATGGATTTATGATATAGTTATGGTTTAGTTAAGTTGAGTTTTGGATTTTAAGAATCATCTAGTGACATGATGTATGATTATAAACTGCACAGGTCTTGTGAATTGTGGATTGTAGAGGTGAATGACTTGAATGTTTTTCTTAGTGACCTCAAATGTGTGATTGGATCCTGGATTGTTTGTTGAATTAAATATTATTAATCTTGAATTAGGTTCACACCTCCTAAATGAGAATTAAATTCGGGGGGGGGGAGCGTGATAGAGTGGTATCAGAGCATGGTTTGAGGATCACTGAAATATTCAATATGTTGACGTGCAAAATATATTGAGGTCTTGTAAACTATATTGATTGGTGAAAATTAACTTTGATGCATTTTAGGAATCTAGGATGACGAGGACATTTAGTCCTCCTACTTCGTCTGCTTTTGATTAATTAAGTGTGATAAAAGGGTTGATCAGGGATATTAAATCAGAGTGGCGCAGCGGAAGCTGTTGTTAAGTGGGAAGTACCAACAAACGTGACAGAAGTTAGAAGCTTCTTGGGCATGACGGGTTATTATAGGAGGTTTGTGGAGGGATTTTCTTGAATCACTCAACCTCTCGCCAAACTTGTAATATCCCTCGCTTTTAAAAATTATTAATAAAGATTTATTTATAAATCGGAGGACCTATATGTAAATATAGAAATTTCAAAGACTAAACTGTTAAGTTGTAAAAAGAAGTAAATAAAGAAAAACCGAAAATTTCGGTTTTATCCCACCGCCTCCCACGCACTCTCTGTTTCTTCGAGAAACAGAGAGGAGCGGTGGGGCATGAGGAGTGAAGAAAAGAAGAAGAAGAGGGAAAAGAAGAGAGGAGGAAGGAGAGAGGAAGAAGAGGGAGAAGAGAAGAAGAAGAAGAAGAGGTGGCTGCAGCGAGGGCTGCAGCGAGGAGCTGTGGGGCGTGGGGAGAAGAAGATAGGAAGAAGAGGGAGAAGAGAAGAAGAAGAAGAAGAAGAAGAAGAAGAGAGGAGGATAGCTGCGGCAAGGCTGCAGCGAGGAGGTGTGTGGCTTTGGGGAGGAAAAGGGAAGAGGAGAAGAAGAGAAGGAGAAGAAGAGGGAAAAGAGAGGCAGCTACAGCAGCCAGGGCTGCAGCACCTCTGTTTCCCGCAGGTGGAAACAGAGGAGAGGATGTGTGGGGCGTTGAGGATGAAAAGGGAAGAAAAAGAAGAAGAAGAAGAAGAAGAAGAAGAAGAAGAAGAAGAAGAAGATAGCTGCGGCAAGGCTGCAGCGAGGAGATGTGTGGCCTTGGGGAGGAAAAGGGAAGAGGGGAAGAGGAGAAGAAGAAGAAGAGGAAGAGAAAGAGGTGTGATACCTCTGTTTCCTGCAGAGGAAACAGAGGAGAGGGTGTGTGTGACGCCGGGGAAGAAGGGGCTGCAGCTGCGGCGATGGCAGCTGCAGCTGGAAGAGAAGAAGAAGAGGAAGATGAGCAGGGGAGGAGGGAGAGGTTGCGGCCGTGGCTGCGGCCGCGACTGCAGCAGTTGCAGCGGGGAGAGAAGAAGAAGAAAGGAAGGAGAAGGAAGAGGAGAAGGGAAAGAAGTAGCTACGGCTGCGGTTGTGGCAGCTACAGCTATGGCAGGGAAAGAGGAAGAGAAAAAGGAAAGGAAGAAGAAGAGAAAGGGAAGGAGAGGAAGAAGAGAGGAAGAGGAGAAGGGGCTGCGGTTGCGGCGATGGCAGCTGCTGCTGTGGCAGGGAAAGAGAAAAAGGAAAGGAAGAAGAAGAGAAAGGGAAGGAGAGGAAGAAGAGAGGAAGAGGAGAAGGGGCTGCGGCTGCGGCGATGGCAGCTGCAGCTGTGGCAGGGAAAGAGAAAAAGGAAAGGAAGAAGAAGAGAAAGGGAAGGAGAGGAAGAAGAGAGGAAGAGGAGAAGGGGCTGCGGATGCGGTGATGGCAGCTGCAGCTGTGGCTGGGAAAGAAGAGAAGGAAAGGAAGAAGAAGAGAAAGGGAAGGAGAGGAAGAAGAGAGGAAGAGGAGAAGGGGTGGCAGCTGCGGCAGTGGCAGCTGTAGTTGGAAGAGAAGTAGGAGAGGAAATAGAGTAGCAGAGGAAGAAGAGGCTGCGGTTGTGGTGGCTGCGGCCATGGCTGCGACTGCGACTGCGGCAGTTGCAGCTGGGAAAGAAAGGAAAGGAAAGGGGGAAAAAGGGGCTGCGGACGGGATTGCGGTCGCAGCGGCAGCGACTGCGTATGCAGCAGTTATGTCTGCGAGAGAAGGGAGGAAGGAAGGTAGTGCGGTGGAAGGGGCTGCGATTGTGGCAGCGGCAGCGGCGGCGGTTGTGGCAGCTGCGTTTGGGAAAGAAAAAGAAGGAATGAGAGTAAGAGAAAGCAGGTGACTGTGCCTCGATGTTCGACACGTGGTGTAGTTGCGAAGAAAGGAAGAAAACGGGAGCACAAAACGAAACAGAGAGAGGACACGGAGGAAAAGTAGAAGGATTTGGGCTAGCACCTTCTTTGGATCTTCGGATCGAAATCCTTGAAAGGCAAGTTCCCTGACCGTTTCTCCTATAATTGCTCTGATATTTCTTATTGCAAGTTCCCTGATCGTTTCTCCTATAATTGCTCTGATATTTCTTATTGCAAGTTCCCTGATCGTTCCTCCTATAATTGCTCTAATCTTTCCTATTGCAAGTATCCTGATCATTCCTCACTGTCATTTTTATCTCTACATTTTCTTTGAATATGAGGAACTTTGAATTGTTCTAGCCTTGCATTTGATATATCTCCTGTTTAGACGTAACGATTCGAATCTGTGCAACTTCTGATATTCTGACCTTTTGATACCGAGCTGCCTATAAGTCTTTGTTGGAAACTCTGATTTGTTCAAAATTGATTTCATTGGAAACTAGACTCGTAGACCTTTCTTTGATATATGGATTGAAAGATTTGGAATCCAAACACCTATCCAATTATCTGTTGAATCTGACATTATGAATTCTGCCAACAGAGATTTTGTTCTACGACACTTGCTTACCAAATTATTTGTAACTCTCTCTGTTGGACAGTTCAATTCATATGAAGCCTGTCTTATCTGAAAGTATTATCCAATGATTATTTCTGAGTAAATTGGAGCACGATTGATAGTTTGAATCATTTGTTCAATGTGCCTTCTGTATTCTGCCAGAAATCGAGCTTTGGTCGATTTCTCATATTCTGGTTTCATTCCTTTGGAGATTGATATCCTTTAGCTTTCTTATTCAATTGAGCTTTATATTACTACTTTGAATTCTTGTATGCTCTTGTCCTTAAAATTATTGCATTCTTGAAAACTGTTGTGTAACGTTTATGCTATATCGTATTGACTCATATAGGCACATGTATATCCTATTGTTCCGCATTTGCTTTCGATATGTGCCTATTCCAGTTTCATTCCTTTGGACATTGAATTCATCAAATCTTCTTATTGAATTGAGGTATAAGTGATTGCTTGGATTCCATATGTGCCCTTGCTTTCAATTCCTTTCAAGTCTGAATATACTTGTGAAAGATTATTGTTTACTTCGGATTGACTCGTAAAGGCACATGTACGTTTGTTGTTCCGCGTGTGCTTCCGATATATGCTACTTATTGTTGAAACTGTCCTTTTGTACTCTGGTGTGTGGGATTGTCTGGACCTTTGCCAGAAATGGTAAAGGGTATGCGCTATTTGCCCGCTATGTGGGGTCCCGCTATGAGGGATATTCTGTATGCGCTTTTTGCCCGCTACGTGGGTATGTGATTAGAGCCTGCGATGCTCTGCCGGCCCCCTTTGACTTCACCTAGACGTGGGTGGATGGAGCTCCCAAACGTGGGAGACTTTTGTCAGGTGGTCATTCAGAAATGGATGAATCACATTCTGACTGAGATCCCACTACACCTTCTGTATGTTTGATATGATATCCAGAGCTTTGGTTATGTGTTTCTGTACATGCTTTGGATAAGATTGATATGTTTGCAACGTCAAAGACGACGTTTGAGCTTCTGTACGGTATTTGTTATTGATATGCTCTGAAATGTTTCATCCACTGTTGATATGTTTCGAAATGTTCCATATGTCGTTGATATGCTCCGGAACATTTCATACGCCATTGATATGCTCCAATTATTTTGTGCTCCATTTGCTATGAACTGATATGTTCTGAAATGTCCTATCTACCATTGATATGCTCCAAATTACTCTGTGCTCCATTTGCTATGAACTGATATGTTCTGAAATGTCCTATCTACCATTGATATGCTCCAAATTACTCTGTGCTCCATTTGCTATGAGCTGATTTGTTCTGAAATGTCCTATCTGCCATTGATATGTTCCAATTACTCTATGCTCCATTCGTTATGGATCAAATATGTTATGAATGACATGATACGTATGATTTGGTATCTATTGAGATGGTATCCTTGAGAATTCTGGTATTCTGCCTTGCATTATGATACCTTACTCGTTTCAAACTGTTCCTTTTGTTCTGAATATGCTTTGTCACTTGCTGAGCCGTTTTTGGCTCACTCTGTTGTTATATAAACCTTTCAGGTCAGCTTGTCACTCTTCGAGATGTTTGATTTGGGCTGAGGCAGTGGATAGCTATTCAGAATTATGGGCAAGTCCTGTTGGTTGTTATGCTATTGTTGTATAAGCATATTTTGTATGTAATGAATTGTTCTGATGATCGAAATGGATATACTGTGTAAAAGTGTTAGAAGATCTCTCTTATTTGGAATTTCGGAATGTTAAGTCTAATTTATGACGATATGAACTTGTGGTGAATAGTTGGAGTTCTGATTGTATAATTTATTTAGCTTGTGGATTTATAAATGTTGTTCATGTTTGTCAAGTTGGCTTGGGTTGCCATAAATGTGAATTATCGAGTGATGTGATATATGATTATAAACTGCACAGGTTTTATGGATGTGAATATGAATAGAATGTTTTCAGTGTCCTCAAACGTTAGTTTGGATCCTGGATTGGTCTGTGACGAAAATTTTAAAAATCATGGATATTTTGAGGGGCGTGACAAAACTCACTCAAAAGAATGTGAAATTTGTATGGGGTAATGATTGTGAGCAAAGTTTTCAAGAGTTAAAAAGGAGATTGACTAGTGCCCCTATTCTCACTATTCCAAGTGGTGATGAAGGATTTATGGTTTACAATGATGCCTCAAGAAAGGGCCTTGGATGTGTTTTGCTGCAAGAAAGGAAAGTGATTGCTTATGCTTCTAGACAACTAAAGAGTTATGAACTGAATTATCCAACTCATGATTTGGAATTGGCAGCAATTGTTTTTGCTCTAAAGATTTGGAGGCATTACTTGTATGGACGAACATTTGAAATCTTTACTGATCATAAGAGTTTAAAGTATATTTTTACTCAAAAAGAGTTAAACATGAGACAGCGGAGATGGATAGAACTTTTAAAGGATTATGATTGTACCATTCGTTATCACCCGGGTAAAGCTAATGTTGTAGCATAGGCCCTTAGTAGAAAATCTACAAGTTTTTTAGCGACTTTGGTTGTGAAGCAATGGAAGTTATTAGAAGAGAATTATGATTTGAATGTTGAGAAAAGGGCAAGACTCAATGATATCAATGGCCTCCATCCAAGTGCAATCTGATCTCATTCAACAAATTAAAGGAGGAAAACTACGTGATCGACGCTTGATCCGCTTAAGGAATGAAGTAGAAAAGGGATTGAAACTGAATTTTTGAGTTTCAGAGGATGGCCTATTGAGATTAGGGAATAGAATATATGTTCCAAATGACTCAGATATCAAAAATCAAATCCTGAGAGATGGTCATAATTCAAAGTACACCATGCATCCTAGTAGCACTAAGATGTATAGAGATCTCCAAAGTCATTATTGGTGAGAAGGCATGAAGAAAGAGATTGCAATATATGTTTCAAAGTGTTTGACTTGTCAGCAAGTCAAAGCAGAACACCAAAGACCTGGAGGTTTGTTGCAACCTTTAGATATTCCTGAATGGAAATGGGAATGTATTACCATGGACTTTATTTCAGGACTACCCTGAACTTCTAGAAAGCATGATGCTATTTGGATTATCATTGATAGGTTAAGGAAATCTGCACATTTCCTATCGATCAATATAACTTATTCTCTTGATAGGCTTGCAGATTTATATATAAATGAAATAGTAAGACTTCATGATGTTCCAAAGGAGATAATCTCTGACAGAGACTCCAGACTTCTATCTAGATTGGCACTAGAGTCAAGTTTAGCACTACTTATCACCCTCAAACTGATGGTCAATCAGAAAGAACCATTCAAACACTTGAGGATTTGCTTCGAGCCTATGTTATGGATTGGAAAGGTGAATGGGATAAAAATATCTCTCTTATTGAGTTCACTTACAATAATAGTTATCATTCAAGTATTCAGATGGCTCCTTATGAAGCTTTATATGGGCGAAAGTGCAGGACGCCTATATGTTGGGAAGAAATTGGCGACAGAAAGTTATTAGCACCAGAAAAAGTACAAGAGACTACTGAGAAAATTCAACTTATAAGAAAAAGGTTAAAGACTACTTAGAGTCGTCAAAAGAGTTATGCTGATAACATAAGACGAAATATTGAGTTCAAATCGGGGATTTTGTATTCCTAAAGGTCTCCCCTTCTAAAGGCAGTGTAAGATTTGGGAAGAAAGGAAAGTTAAGCCCAAGATTTATTGGACCTTTTGAGATTCTTGAGAGGGTTGGTTCTGTCGCTTACAGGATTGCCTTGCCACCATCATTGTGCCATATCCATGATATGTTTCATATTTCAATGATCAGAAAGTATATACCTGATCCCTCTCATATCATTAAGTATGAGCCGATGGTGATTGATAAAGACTTGTCTTATGTGGAAGAGCCCACTCAGATTGTTGATAAAAAAGAAAAGATCTTGAGGAATTGAGTTATCCCTCTAGTTAAAGTGATCTAGAGATATCATTCTGGAGAGGAAACAACATGGGAGCTTGAGGAAGAAATGATGAAAGCTTATCCTCATCTTTTCGTTGAATGAGGTATGATAAATTTAGAGGACTAAATTTTTTTTTTAAGGAGGGGAGAGTGTAACATCCCCCATTTTTAAAAATTTAGTAAAAGGTTTGTTTGTAAAAATAAGGATTATTTAATAATTATTTTATATTAAATGATATTATATTAAAGGTTTATGGCTAGGGACCTAAGAGTAAATATTAGAAGTTTGATATAATTTATTAAAAGATTCAGATTTAAGTTAAAAAAAAAAAGAAAAAAAAATAGTGGACATGTGTCACTAACTAACATAAGGTTGGTGCCACTTACCTTTGCTCTAAAGATGACACCTAGCCCCTTTCATGCATGCATGACACCTTGCAACTTTTGCATTAGCCAAAACCCAAATAATTAGATGAAGGGTTAAAGAAAACAAACCTGAAGAGTTGCAACCAACATGAGTTTGAGAGAAGAAGAAGAAGAAGAAGAAGAAGAAGAAGAAGAAGAAGAAGAAGAGGAGCTTGAGGTTTTTCATCAATTTTCTCACATTTGGGATTCAAATAATTTTAAGGCAAGTGTTCTAACCCAATCCCACAGTAACCTTAATCTCTGTTTCCATTTTTATTCTGCAAAATTTGAAAGATTTCAATTGAGAACCAGACCTTCTTTCGTTTTGATATAAAGCTATGAATCTGTAATTTTTCGGTAATCTGACCTCTATGCAATGTTTCGGTCATAACATTTTGTAATAAACTCTGATTTAGACAAACCTATTCCACATGAAAGTAGATAAGAATATCTTTATTTTGATATAAGATCGAATGATTTGGAGTTTAAATGCCTACTAAGACTTCTGTCTAAATTAACCCTACAGATTCTGCAAAACAGGGACTGAAATTTCTGACCTCTTGTTGCTTAACTACTTATAACTTTCTGTTGTGAACTCAGATTCATACAAAGTATTTTTTATTCGAAGATAGACTCAAAATGCTTTCTGTATATACCTGATTTGAAATTTTTGGATTAGAATTGCTAACTGAAACATCTGCTTTCATCGACCCTATGGATTCAGTAAAACAGAGCTAATATTTTCAGACCTTTCGCTACGAAATTATCTGTAACTCCCTGTTGTAAATTCCAAATCTTGTAAAACTTGATTTGACTAAAACTAGATTGACAAAGATTTCTAATGGCACCATTTTGTATAAATTGGAGCATAATTGGTTATCCAAATAGTTCATACAATGTTCCTATCAAATTCTGCCAGAATCGAGCTTTGGTCGATTTTGGCTTTCCTTGTTTCTTCTCTTTGGAAATCGATTTCAGCAAACACTCTTACTTCAGTTAAGATTTACATTATTACCTTAAATTTCTGTATACTTTTGTCCTCTATTTATTTGTACATCTGCAGCTATCATCTAAAGATCATGTTTGCATCGTAATGATTCGGCACATGCATCCCATTGTTCCGCATTTGCTTTTGATATGCGCCTCTTCCAGTTTTATTTCATTGGACATTGAATTCACCTAACTTTCTTATTTCAATTGAGCTATATGTGATTTCTTGAAATCCTTGTATGCTCTTGCTTTTGTTTTCTTTCAAATCTGAATACATTTATGAAAGATTATGTTTGTATCGTATTGACTTGAAAGGCATATGTACATTTCTTTGTTCTGCATGTGCTTCCGATATGTCCCAATTCATTATTCACAATACCCTTTTGTACTCTGGTATTTGTGGGATTATTTGGACCTTTGCCAGAAATGGTAAAGGGTATGTGCTTAGAGCCCGCGATGCTCTAGATTATGTTTGGTGGTCATTCAGAAATGGATGGACCATATTATGTTTGGAATCCCACTTCACCTTCTATCTGTTTGATATGAAATTCAGAGCCGACCTAGCACTTGGGTAGGGTGAGAGGGCTCGAGTAGGAAAGGGCTACCCGTGGATGGAGTCGAGAACTCATCACGGCGTGGAGCCACCACTGAGTTAAACCTCACATGCACTATGCTAGAGTACGGCGTCTGAGCTTCTATTTCGTATTTGTTCTTTGATATGTTCTGAAATGCTTCTTATGCTTCCGAAATATTTCCATATGCCATTGATATGTTCTAAAGCATTTCATTCACCATTGATATGTTCCGAACTGTTTCATATGCCATTGATATCCAAAATGCTCCTTACGTCTTTATTATGCCTTGAAATTATCATATGTCATCGATATGCTCCTTATGCCAATGATATGCTCCAATTACCTTTCCTCGATTGTATGAACAAAACGTGCTTCGAACGAAATGACATCGTAATTCTGCATTCATGATAACCAAAATGCTCCTTACGTCTTTGTTATGCCTTGAAATTACCATCTGTCATCGATATGCTCCTTATGCCAATGATATGCTCCAATTATCTTTCCTCGATTGTATAAACAAAACGTGCTTCGAACGAAATGACATCGTAATTCTGCATTCATGGTATCCAAAATGCTCCTTACGTCTTTATTATGCCTTGAAATTACCATATGTCATCGATATGCTCCTTATGCCAATGATATGCTCCAATTTCCTTTCCTCAATTGTATGAATAAAACGTGCTTCGAACGATATGATATTGTAATTCTGCATTCAAACAAAACATGCTACTGTTTCATCCTGTATCTCTGCTTTGTATTTTGATACCTCATTTGTTTGAAAAATGTCCTCTTTGCTATGGATTTGTTAGTCATTTGCTGAGCTTTATATGCTCACCCTGTTGCTATATAAATTTTTCAGGATAGCTTATCGCTCACTAAAATGTGTAAATTGGGTTGAGGCAGTGGAAGACTAGAAGATTTTGGGGCAAATATTTTGTACTTGATAGGTTGAGGTTGTATAAGTTCTTTTTGGGTGTAATGAAATATCAATGACAAATCTAGATTGATGTATCTTGTAAATATTTGAAAAGTACCTCTTATGTCAGGATTTTGGAAATGTTAAATCTAAATTGTGTACTGATATAAACATGTAGTACATGTTGGTTTTGTGATTGCATTAATTGTCGTGCTTATGGATTTATGATATAGTTATGGTTTAGTTAAGTTGAGTTTTGGATTTTAAGAATCATCTAGTGACATGATGTATGATTATAAACTGCACAGGTCTTGTGAATTGTGGATTGTAGAGGTGAATGACTTGAATGTTTTTCTTAGTGACCTCAAATGTGTGATTGGATCCTGGATTGTTTGTTGAATTAAATATTATTAATCTTGAATTAGGTTCACACCTCCTAAATGAGAATTAAATTCGGGGGGGGGGGAGCGTGATAGAGTGGTATCAGAGCATGGTTTGAGGATCACTGAAATATTCAATATGTTGACGTACAAAATATATTGAGGTCTTGTAAACTATATTGATTGGTGAAAATTAACTTTGATGCATTTTAGGAATCTAGGATGACGAGGACATTTAGTCCTCCTACTTCGTCTGCTTTTGATTAATTAAGTGTGATAAAAGGGTTGATCAGGGATATTAAATCAGAGTGGCGCAGCGGAAGCTGTTGTTAAGTGGGAAGTACCAACAAACGTGACAGAAGTTAGAAGCTTCTTGGGCATGACGGGTTATTATAGGAGGTTTGTGGAGGGATTTTCTTGAATCACTCAACCTCTCGCCAAACTTGTAATATCCCTCGCTTTTAAAAATTATTAATAAAGATTTATTTATAAATCGGAGGACCTATATGTAAATATAGAAATTTCAAAGACTAAACTGTTAAGTTGTAAAAAGAAGTAAATAAAGAAAAACCGAAAATTTCGGTTTTATCCCACCGCCTCCCACGCACTCTCTGTTTCTTCGAGAAATAGAGAGGAGCGGTGGGGCATGAGGAGTGAAGAAAAGAAGAAGAAGAGGGAAAAGAAGAGAGGAGGAAGGAGAGAGGAAGAAGAGGGAGAAGAGAAGAAGAAGAAGAAGAGGTGGCTGCAGCGAGGGCTGCAGCGAGGAGCTGTGGGGCGTGGGGAGAAGAAGAGAGGAAGAAGAGGGAGAAGAGAAGAAGAAGAAGAAGAAGAAGAAGAGAGGAGGATAGCTGCGGCAAGGCTGCAGCGAGGAGGTGTGTGGCTTTGGGGAGGAAAAGGGAAGAGGAGAAGAAGAGAAGGAGAAGAAGAGGGAAAAGAGAGGCAGCTGCAGCAGCCAGGGCTGCAGCACCTCTGTTTCCCGCAGGTGGAAACAGAGGAGAGGATGTGTGGGGCGTTGAGGATGAAAAGGGAAGAAGAAGAAGAAGAAGAAGATAGCTGCGGCAAGGCTGCAGCGAGGAGATGTGTGGCCTTGGGGAGGAAAAGGGAAGAGGGGAAGAGGAGAAGAAGAAGAAGAGGAAGAGAAAGAGGTGTGATACCTCTGTTTCCTGCAGAGGAAACAGAGGAGAGGGTGTGTGTGACGCCGGGGAAGAAGGGGCTGCAGCTGCGGCGATGGCAGCTGCAGCTGGAAGAGAAGAAGAAGAGGAAGATGAGCAGGGGAGGAGGGAGAGGTTGCGGCCGTGGCTGCGGCCGCGACTGCAGCAGTTGCAGCGGGGAGAGAAGAAGAAGAAAGGAAGGAGAAGGAAGAGGAGAAGGGAAAGAAGTAGCTGCGGCTGCGGTTGTGGCAGCTGCAGCTATGACAGGGAAAGAGGAAGAGAAAAAGGAAAGGAAGAAGAAGAGAAAGGGAAGGAGAGGAAGAAGAGAGGAAGAGGAGAAGGGGCTGCGGCTACGGCGATGGCAGCTGCAGCTGTGGCAGGGAAAGAGAAAAAGGAAAGGAAGAAGAAGAGAAAGGGAAGGAGAGGAAGAAGAGAGGAAGAGGAGAAGGGGCTGCGGCGATGGCAGCTGCAGCTGTGGCAGGGAAAGAGAAAAAGGAAAGGAAGAAGAAGAGAAAGGGAAGGAGAGGAAGAAGAGAGGAAGAGGAGAAGGGGCTGCGGCTGCGGTGATGGCAGCTGCAGCTGTGGCTGGGAAAGAAGAGAAGGAAAGGAAGAAGAAGAGAAAGGGAAGGAGAGGAAGAAGAGAGGAAGAGGCGAAGGGGTGGCAGTTGCGGCAGTGGCAGCTGTAGTTGGAAGAGAAGTAGGAGAGGAAATAGAGTAGCAGAGGAAGAAGAGGCTGCGGTTGTGGTGGCTGCGGCCATGGCTGCGACTGCGACTGCGGCAGTTGCAGCTGGGAAAGAAAGGAAAGGAAAGGGGGAAAAAGGGGCTGCGGACGGGATTGCGGTCGCAGCGGCAGCAACTGCGTATGCAGCAGTTATGTCTGCGAGAGAAGGGAGGAAGGAAGGTAGTGCGGTGGAAGGGGCTGCGATTGTGGCAGCGGTAGAGGCGGCGGGTGTGGCAGCTGCGTTTGGGAAAGAAAAAGAAGGAATGAGAGTAAGAGAAAGCAGGTGACTGTGCCTCGATGTTCGACACGTGGTGTAGTTGCGAAGAAAGGAAGAAAACGGGAGCACAAAACGAAACAGAGAGAGGACACGGAGGAAAAGTAGAAGGATTTGGGCTAGCACCTTCTTTGGATCTTCGGATCGAAATCCTTGAAAGGCAAGTTCCCTGACCGTTTCTCCTATAACTGCTCTGATATTTCTTATTGCAAGTTCCCTGATCGTTTCTCCTATAATTGCTCTGATATTTCTTATTGCAAGTTCCCTGATCGTTTCTCCTATAATTGCTCTGATATTTCTTATTGCAAGTTCCCTGATCGTTCCTCCTATAATTGCTCTTATCTTTCCTATTGCAAGTATCCTGATCGTTCCTCACTGTCATTTTTATCTCTACATTTGCTTTGAATATGAGGAACTTTGAATTGTTCTAGCCTTGCATTTGATATATCGCCTGTTTAGACGTAACGATTCGAATCTGTGCAACTTCTGATATTCTGACCTTTTGATACCGAGCTGCCTATAAGTCATTGTTGGAAACTCTGATTTGTTCAAAATTGATTTCATTGGAAACTAGACTCGTAGACCTTTCTTTGATATATGGATTGAAACATTTGGAATCCAAACACCTATCCAATTATCTGTTGAATCTGACATTATGAATTCTGCCAACAGAGATTTTGTTCTACGACACTTGCTTACCAAATTATTTGTAACTCTCTCTGTTGGACAGTTCAATTCATATGAAGCCTGTCTTATCTGAAAGTATTATCCAATGATTATTTCTGAGTAAATTGGAGCACGATTGATAGTTTGAATCATTTGTTCAATGTGCCTTCTGTATTCTGCCAGAAATCGAGCTTTGGTCGATTTCTCATATTCTGGTTTCATTCCTTTGGAGATTGATATCCTTTAGCTTTCTTATTCAATTGAGCTTTATATTACTGCTTTGAATTCTTGTATGCTCTTGTCCTTAAAATTATTGCATTCTTGAAAACTGTTGTGTAACGTTTATGCTATATCGTATTGACTCATATAGGCACATGTATATCCTATTGTTCCGCATTTGCTTTCGATATGTGCCTATTCCAGTTTCATTCCTTTGGACATTGAATTCATCAAATCTTCTTATTGAATTGAGGTATAAGTGATTGCTTGGATTCCATATGTGCCCTTGCTTTCAATTCCTTTCAAGTCTGAATATACTTGTGAAAGATTATTGTTTACTTCGTATTGACTCGTAAAGGCACATGTACGTTTGTTGTTCCGCGTGTGCTTCCGATATATGCTACTTATTGTTGAAACTGTCCTTTTGTACTCTGGTGTGTGGGATTGTCTGGACCTTTGCCAGAAATGGTAAAGGGTATGCGCTATTTGCCCGCTATGTGGGGTCCCGCTATGAGGGATATTCTGTATGCGCTTGTTGCCCGCTACGTGGGTATGTGATTAGAGCCTGCGATGCTCTGCCGGCCCCCTTTGACTTCACCTAGACGTGGGTGGATGGAGCTCCCAGACGTGGGAGACTTTTGTCAGGTGGTCATTCAGAAATGGATGAATCACATTCTGACTGAGATCCCACTACACTTTCTATATGTTTGATATGATATCCAGAGCTTTGGTTATTTGTTTCTGTACATGCTTTGGATAAGATTGATATGTTTGCAACGTCAAAGACGACGTTTGAGCTTCTGTACGGTATTTGTTATTGATATGCTCTGAAATGTTTCATCCACTGTTGATATGTTTCGAAATGTTCCATATGTCGTTGATATGCTCCGGAACATTTCATACGCCATTGATATGCTCCAATTACTTTGTGCTCCATTTGCTATGAACTGATATGTTCTGAAATGTCCTATCTACCATTGATATGCTCCAAATTACTCTATGCTCCATTTGCTATGAACTGATATATTCTGAAATGTCCTATCTACCATTGATATGCTCCAAATTACTCTGTGCTCCATTTGCTATGAGCTGATTTGTTCTGAAATGTCCTATCTGCCATTGATATGTTCCAATTACTCTATGCTCCATTCGTTATGGATCAAATATGTTATGAATGACATGATACGTATGATTTGGTATCTATTGAGATGGTATCCTTGAGAATTCTGGTATTCTGCCTTGCATTATGATACCTTACTCATTTCAAACTGTTCCTTTTGTTCTGAATATGCTTTGTCACTTGCTGAGCCGTTTTTGGCTCACTCTGTTGTTATATAAACCTTTCAGGTCAGCTTGTTACTCTTCGAGATGTTTGATTTGGGCTGAGGCAGTGGATAGCTATTCAGAATTATGGGCAAGTCCTGTTGGTTGTTATGCTATTGTTGTATAAGCATATTTTGTATGTAATGAATTGTTCTGATGATCGAAATGGATATACTGTGTAAAAGTGTTAGAAGATCTCTTTTATTTGGAATTTCGGAATGTTAAGTCTAATTTATGACGATATGAACTTGTGGTGAATAGTTGGAGTTCTGATTGTATAATTTATTTAGCTTGTGGATTTATAAATGTTGTTCATGTTTGTCAAGTTGGCTTGGGTTGCCATAAATGTGAATTATCGAGTGATGTGATATATGATTATAAACTGCACAGGTTTTATGGATGTGAATATGAATAGAATGTTTTCAGTGTCCTCAAACGTTAGTTTGGATCCTGGATTGGTCTGTGACGAAAATTTTAAAAATCATGGATATTTTGAGGGGCGTGACAGAGGTGGTATCAGAGCATTGTTTGAGGATTACTGAAATATTTGATATGTTGACGTGCAAAATATATTGAGGTCTAATGAACTATAGTGATTGGTGGAAATTTTCTTTGATGTATTTTAGGAATCTGGGATGATGAGGACATTTGGTCCTCCTATTTCATTGTTTCTGATTAATTAAGGGGAATGAAAGGATTGATTGGGGATATTGAATCAGAGTGGCGCAGCGGAAGCATGGTGGACCTAATTTCATTGGTGGTAGAAAAATGAATGATGCAAATAGAGAAGATATTTGATGTACAAAATTGTTTTGATGATCAAAAGATTTCTTTTGCCACCTTATATTGGAAGTAGAGGCTGATTATTATTGGCAACAATGAAAAGAATTTTTGGAGATCAGTGACAAGAATGATAAGGACAAGTTTACCAATAAGAATATGATTGGAAATGAATCAGAAAGTAATGACAAGAGGGTCAAGACATTTGGATTTAAAAAGGAAAGTCACCACCAAAGACTTAATCATGTGTGAATTACAAGTTAAATTATGAAACAAGTTTGTGTTTTCGGGTGATTGGAGTCTATTTTGCTTGTAGAAAGTTGGATCATAAAATAAAAGTTTGCACTTTGAACAAGAAGAAAGAGTCACTGCCTCATAAATCATCAGCCCATGTAAGAGTGTATGCTATCACTGAATATGATTCTGAAACTTCAGAATTAGTGGTCAAAGGTATTATGCATGTTTATGAAAGAATGCAAATATTTGTTCGACCATGGGTCCAATCTACGATTTGATTCGTAATATTTTGCTTATCACTTGGGTATTCAACCTAGACCACTACATTATGTGCTATAAGTAAATACGATCATTGGAGATTCTTTGATAACGAAGTTGAATCTGGTCCTCTTGTCTGATTCTTATTGGAGAACTTGAACTTTTGCTGATTTAGTTCTCCTAGAGATTTGGAGTTTTGATATTATACTTGGTATGGATTGGCTATCTTCCTATCATACCAGTATGGATTGGTATATAACAAATGATCACTTTTTGCATATTTGATCAGCCGATTTTTTATTTTGAGAGTATTGGACATTATTTATCTCCTTGCCTAATGTATCCCACGATGACTTGTTTGGATTACCTCCAAATGTGATTTTGCTTTTGATTTGGTCCTTGGGACAATCCTAAAATCTAAGCCTCTCTACAGAAAGATATCATTTGAGTAAGTGGAATTAGAAAAGCAACTACAAGGATTATTAAATGAGGATTTTATTTGGCTTAATATTTCATCATGTGGTGCTCCGGTGTTAGTTAAAAGATGGATGGAACATTGAGGCTTTGTATTGATTATAGATAGTTGAATTAGGTGACCATCAAAAAACGAGTATATTCTAAAGTGACCACTTGTTTGATTAACTGCAGGGTGCACAGGTATTTTAAAAGATTGTTTGAAGGTCGGGTTACCATCTATTGAGGATCAAGGAGGAGAATATTTCGGTCACTCTTGGATAATTATGTAATTGTATTGTATTGATGAAACTATTTAAGAGTAGGAGGAGGAAATAAAGATATCATAATCCTCATCTTTTCATCGATTGAGCTATGATCAATTTAGAGGACTAAATTTTCTTTTAAGGGGGAGAGAGTGTAATATCCCTCGCTTTTAAAAATTATTAATAAAGATTTATTTATAAATCGGAGGACCTATATGTAAATATAGAAATTTCAAAGACTAAACTGTTAAGTTGTAAAAAGAAGTAAATAAAGAAAAACCGAAAATTTCGGTTTTATCCCACCGCCTCCCACGCACTCTCTGTTTCTTCGAGAAACAGAGAGGAGCGGTGGGGCATGAGGAGTGAAGAAAAGAAGAAGAAGAGGGAAAAGAAGAGAGGAGGAAGGAGAGAGGAAGAAGAGCGAGAAGAGAAGAAGAAGAAGAAGAGGTGGCTGCAGCGAGGGCTGCAGCGAGGAGCTGTGGGGCGTGGGGAGAAGAAGATAGGAAGAAGAGGGAGAAGAGAAGAAGAAGAAGAAGAAGAAGAAGAAGAAGAAGAGAGGAGGATAGCTGCGGCAAGGCTGCAGCGAGGAGGTGTGTGGCTTTGGGGAGGAAAAGGGAAGAGGAGAAGAAGAGAAGGAGAAGAAGAGGGAAAAGAGAGGCAGCTGCAGCAGCCAGGGCTGCAGCACCTCTGTTTCCCGCAGGTGGAAACAGAGGAGAGGATGTGTGGGGCGTTGAGGATGAAAAGGGAAGAAGAAGAAGAAGAAGAAGAAGAAGAAGAAGAAGAAGAAGAAGAAGAAGATAGCTGCGGCAAGGCTGCAGCGAGGAGATGTGTGGCCTTGGGGAGGAAAAGGGAAGAGGGGAAGAGGAGAAGAAGAAGAAGAGGAAGAGAAAGAGGTGTGATACCTCTGTTTCCTGCAGAGGAAACAGAGGAGAGGGTGTGTGTGACGCCGGGGAAGAAGGGGCTGCAGCTGCGGCGATGGCAGCTGCAGCTGGAAGAGAAGAAGAAGAGGAAGATGAGCAAGGGAGGAGGGAGAGGTTGCGGCCGTGGCTGCGGCCGCGACTGCAGCAGTTGCAGCGGGGAGAGAAGAAGAAGAAAGGAAGGAGAAGGAAGAGGAGAAGGGAAAGAAGTAGCTGCGGCTGCGGTTGTGGCAGCTACAGCTATGGCAGGGAAAGAGGAAGAGAAAAAGGAAAGGAAGAAGAAGAGAAAGGGAAGGAGAGGAAGAAGAGAGGAAGAGGAGAAGGGGCTGCGGTTGTGGCGATGGCAGCTGCAGCTGTGGCAGGGAAAGAGAAAAAGGAAAGGAAGAAGAAGAGAAAGGGAAGGAGAGGAAGAAGAGAGGAAGAGGAGAAGGGGCTGCGGCTGCGGCGATGGCAGCTGCAGCTGTGGCAGGGAAAGAGAAAAAGGAAAGGAAGAAGAAGAGAAAGGGAAGGAGAGGAAGAAGAGAGGAAGAGGAGAAGGGGCTGCGGCTGCGGTGATGGCAGCTGCAGCTGTGGCTGGGAAAGAAGAGAAGGAAAGGAAGAAGAAGAGAAAGGGAAGGAGAGGGAGAAGAGAGGAAGAGGAGAAGGGGTGGCAGCTGCGGCAGTGGCAGCTGTAGTTGGAAGAGAAGTAGGAGAGGAAATAGAGTAGCAGAGGAAGAAGAGGCTGCGGTTGTGGTGGCTGCGGCCATGGCTGCGACTGCGACTGCGGCAGTTGCAGCTGGGAAAGAAAGGAAAGGAAAGGGGGAAAAAGGGGCTGCGGACGGGATTGCGGTCGCAGCGGCAGCGACTGCGTATGCAGCAGTTATGTCTGCGAGAGAAGGGAGGAAGGAAGGTAGTGCGGTGGAAGGGGCTGTGATTGTGGCAGCGGCAGCGGCGGCGGTTGTGGCAGCTGCGTTTGGGAAAGAAAAAGAAGGAATGAGAGTAAGAGAAAGCAGGTGACTGTGCCTCGATGTTCGACACGTGGTGTAGTTGCGAAGAAAGGAAGAAAACGGGAGCACAAAACGAAACAGAGAGAGGACACGGAGGAAAAGTAGAAGGATTTGGGCTAGCACCTTCTTTGGATCTTCGGATCGAAATCCTTGAAAGGCAAGTTCCCTGACCGTTTCTCCTATAATTGCTCTGATATTTCTTATTGCAAGTTCCCTGATCGTTTCTCCTATAATTGCTCTGATATTTCTTATTGCAAGTTCCCTGATCGTTCCTCCTATAATTGCTCTAATCTTTCCTATTGCAAGTATCCTGATCATTCCTCACTGTCATTTTTATCTCTACATTTTCTTTGAATATGAGGAACTTTGAATTGTTCTAGCCTTCCATTTGATATATCTCCTGTTTAGACGTAACGATTCGAATCTGTGCAACTTCTGATATTCTGACCTTTTGATACCGAGCTGCCTATAAGTCTTTGTTGGAAACTCTGATTTGTTCAAAATTGATTTCATTGGAAACTAGACTCGTAGACCTTTCTTTGATATATGGATTGAAAGATTTGGAATCCAAACAGCTATCCAATTATCTGTTGAATCTGACATTATGAATTCTGCCAACAGAGATTTTGTTCTACGACACTTGCTTACCAAATTATTTGTAACTCTCTCTGTTGGACAGTTCAATTCATATGAAGCCTGTCTTATCTGAAAGTATTATCCAATGATTATTTCTGAGTAAATTGGAGCACGATTGATAGTTTGAATCATTTGTTCAATGTGCCTTCTGTATTCTGCCAGAAATCGAGCTTTGGTCGATTTCTCATATTCTGGTTTCATTCCTTTGGAGATTGATATCCTTTAGCTTTCTTATTCAATTGAGCTTTATATTACTACTTTGAATTCTTGTATGCTCTTGTCCTTAAAATTATTGCATTCTTGAAAACTGTTGTGTAACGTTTATGCTATATCGTATTGACTCATATAGGCACATGTATATCCTATTGTTCCGCATTTGCTTTCGATATGTGCCTATTCCAGTTTCATTCCTTTGGACATTGAATTCATCAAAACTTCTTATTGAATTGAGGTATAAGTGATTGCTTGGATTCCATATGTGCCCTTGCTTTCAATTCCTTTCAAGTCTGAATATACTTGTGAAAGATTATTGTTTACTTCGGATTGACTCGTAAAGGCACATGTACGTTTGTTGTTCCGCGTGTGCTTCCGATATATGCTACTTATTGTTGAAACTGTCCTTTTGTACTCTGGTGTGTGGGATTGTCTGGACCTTTGCCAGAAATGGTAAAGGGTATGCGCTATTTGCCCGCTATGTGGGGTCCCGCTATGAGGGATATTCTGTATGCGCTTGTTGCCCGCTACGTGGGTATGTGATTAGAGCCTGCGATGCTCTGCCGGCCCCCTTTGACTTCACCTAGACGTGGGTGGATGGAGCTCCCAGACGTGGGAGACTTTTGTCAGGTGGTCATTCAGAAATGGATGAATCACATTCTGACTGAGATCCCACTACACCTTCTGTATGTTTGATATGATATCCAGAGCTTTGGTTATGTGTTTCTGTACATGCTTTGGATAAGATTGATATGTTTGCAACGTCAAAGACGACGTTTGAGCTTCTGTACGGTATTTGTTATTGATATGCTCTGAAATGTTTCATCCACTGTTGATATGTTTCGAAATGTTCCATATGTCGTTGATATGCTCCGGAACATTTCATACGCCATTGATATGCTCCAATTATTTTGTGCTCCATTTGCTATGAACTGATATGTTCTGAAATGTCCTATCTACCATTGATATGCTCCAAATTACTCTGTGCTCCATTTGCTATGAACTGATATGTTCTGAAATGTCCTATCTACCATTGATATGCTCCAAATTACTCTGTGCTCCATTTGTTATGAGCTGATTTGTTCTGAAATGTCCTATCTGCCATTGATATGTTCCAATTACTCTATGCTCCATTCGTTATGGATCAAATATGTTATGAATGATATGATACGTATGATTTGGTATCTATTGAGATGGTATCCTTGAGAATTCTGGTATTCTGCCTTGCATTATGATACCTTACTCGTTTCAAACTGTTCCTTTTGTTCTGAATATGCTTTGTCACTTGCTGAGCCGTTTTTGGCTCACTCTGTTGTTATATAAACCTTTCAGGTCAGCTTGTCACTCTTCGAGATGTTTGATTTGGGCTGAGGCAGTGGATAGCTATTCAGAATTATGGGCAAGTCCTGTTGGTTGTTATGCTATTGTTGTATAAGCATATTTTGTATGTAATAAATTGTTCTGATGATCGAAATGGATATACTGTGTAAAAGTGTTAGAAGATCTCTCTTATTTGGAATTTCGGAATGTTAAGTCTAATTTATGACGATATGAACTTGTGGTGAATAGTTGGAGTTTTGATTGTATAATTTATTTAGCTTGTGGATTTATAAATGTTGTTCATGTTTGTCAAGTTGGCTTGGGTTGCCATAAATGTGAATTATCGAGTGATGTGATATATGATTATAAACTGCACAGGTTTTATGGATGTGAATATGAATAGAATGTTTTCAGTGTCCTCAAACGTTAGTTTGGATCCTGGATTGGTCTGTGACGAAAATTTTAAAAATCATGGATATTTTGAGGGGCGTGACAAAACTCACTCAAAATAATGTGAAATTTGTATGGGGTAATGATTGTGAGCAAAGTTTTCAAGAGTTAAAAAGGAGATTGACTAGTGCCCCTATTCTCACTATTCCAAGTGGTGATGAGGGATTTATGGTTTACAATGATGCCTCAAGAAAGGGCCTTGGATGTGTTTTGCTGCAAGAAAGGAAAGTGATTGCTTATGCTTCTAGACAACTAAAGAGTTATGAACTGAATTATCCAACTCATGATTTGGAATTGGCAGCAATTGTTTTTGCTCTAAAGATTTGGAGGCATTACTTGTATGGACGAACATTTGAAATCTTTACTGATCATAAGAGTTTAAAGTATATTTTTACTCAAAAAGAGTTAAACATGAGACAGCGGAGATAGATAGAACTTTTAAAGGATTATGATTGTACCATTCGTTATCACCCGGGTAAAGCTAATGTTGTAGCATAGGCCCTTAGTAGAAAATCTACAAGTTTTTTAGCAACTTTGGTTGTGAAGCAATGGAAGTTATTAGAAGAGAATTATGATTTGAATGTTGAGAAAAGGGCAAGACTCAATGATATTAATGGCCTCCATCCAAGTGCAATCTAATCTCATTCAACAAATTAAAGGAGGAAAACTACGTGATCGACGCTTGATCCGCTTAAGGAATGAAGTAGAAAAGGGATTGAAACTGAATTTTTGAGTTTCAGAGGATGGCCTATTGAGATTAGGGAATAGAATATATGTTCCAAATGACTCAGATATCAAAAATCAAATCCTGAGAGATGGTCATAATTCAAAGTACACCATGCATCCTAGTAGCACTAAGATGTATAGAGATCTCCAAAGTCATTATTGGTGAGAAGGCATGAAGAAAGAGATTGCAATATATGTTTCAAAGTGTTTGACTTGTCAGCAAGTCAAAGCAGAACACCAAAGACCTGGAGGTTTATTGCAACCTTTAGATATTCCTGAATGGAAATGGGAATGTATTACCATGGACTTTATTTCAGGACTACCCTGAACTTCTAGAAAGCATGATGCTATTTGGATTATCATTGATAGGTTAAGGAAATCAGCACATTTCCTATCGATCAATATAACTTATTCTCTTGATAGGCTTGCAGATTTATATATAAATGAAATAGTAAGACTTCATGATGTTCCAAAGGAGATAATCTCTGATAGAGACTCCAGACTTCTATCTAGATTGGCACTAGAGTCAAGTTTAGCACTACTTATCACCCTCAAACTGATGGTCAATCAGAAAGAACCATTCAAACACTTGAGGATTTGCTTCGAGCCTATGTTATGGATTGGAAAGGTGAATGGGATAAAAATATCTCTCTTATTGAGTTCACTTACAATAATAGTTATCATTCAAGTATTCAGATGGCTCCTTATGAAGCTTTATATGAGCGAAAGTGCAGGACGCCTATATGTTGGGAAGAAATTGGCGACAGAAAGTTATTAGCACCAGAAAAAGTACAAGAGACTACTGAGAAAATTCAACTTATAAGAAAAAGGTTAAAGACTACTTAGAGTCGTCAAAAGAGTTATGCTGATAACATAAGACGAAATATTGAGTTCAAATCGGGGATTTTGTATTCCTAAAGGTCTCCCCTTCTAAAGGCAGTGTAAGATTTGGGAAGAAAGGAAAGTTAAGCCCAAGATTTATTGGACCTTTTGAGATTCTTGAGAGGGTTGGTTCTGTCGCTTACAGGATTGCCTTGCCACCATCATTGTGCCATATCCATGATATGTTTCATATTTCAATGATCAGAAAGTATATACCTGATCCCTCTCATATCATTAAGTATGAGCCGATGGTGATTGATAAAGACTTGTCTTATGTGGAAGAGCCCACTCAGATTGTTGATAAAAAAGAAAAGATCTTGAGGAATTGAGTTATCCCTCTAGTTAAAGTGATCTAGAGATATCATTCTGGAGAGGAAACAACATGGGAGCTTGAGGAAGAAATGATGAAAGCTTATCCTCATCTTTTCGTTGAATGAGGTATGATAAATTTAGAGGACTAAATTTTTTTTTTAAGGAGGGGAGAGTGTAACATCCCCCATTTTTAAAAATTTAGTAAAAGGTTTGTTTGTAAAAATAAGGATTATTTAATAATTATTTTATATTAAATGATATTATATTAAAGGTTTATGGCTAGGGACCTAAGAGTAAATATTAGAAGTTTGATATAATTTATTAAAAGATTCAGATTTAAGTTAAAAAAAAAAAGAAAAAAAAATAGTGGACATGTGTCACTAACTAACATAAGGTTGGTGCCACTTACCTTTGCTCTAAAGATGACACCTAGCCCCTTTCATGCATGCATGACACCTTGCAACTTTTGCATTAGCCAAAACCCAAATAATTAGATGAAGGGTTAAAGAAAACAAACCTGAAGAGTTGCAACCAACATGAGTTTGAGAGAAGAAGAAGAAGAAGAAGAAGAAGAAGAAGAAGAAGAAGAAGAAGAGGAGCTTGAGGTTTTTCATCAATTTTCTCACATTTGGGATTCAAATAATTTTAAGGCAAGTGTTCTAACCCAATCCCACAGTAACCTTAATCTCTGTTTCCATTTTTATTCTGCAAAATTTGAAAGATTTCAATTGAGAACCAGACCTTCTTTCGTTTTGATATAAAGCTATGAATCTGTAATTTTTCGGTAATCTGACCTCTATGCAATGTTTCGGTCATAACATTTTGTAATAAACTCTGATTTAGACAAACCTATTCCACATGAAAGTAGATAAGAATATCTTTATTTTGATATAAGATCGAATGATTTGGAGTTTAAATGCCTACTAAGACTTCTGTCTAAATTAACCCTACAGATTCTGCAAAACAGGGACTGAAATTTCTGACCTCTTGTTGCTTAACTACTTATAACTTTCTGTTGTGAACTCAGATTCATACAAAGTATTTTTTATTCGAAGATAGACTCAAAATGCTTTCTGTATATACCTGATTTGAAATTTTTGGATTAGAATTGCTAACTGAAACATCTGCTTTCATCGACCCTATGGATTCAGTAAAACAGAGCTAATATTTTCAGACCTTTCGCTACGAAATTATCTGTAACTCCCTGTTGTAAATTCCAAATCTTGTAAAACTTGATTTGACTAAAACTAGATTGACAAAGATTTCTAATGGCACCTATTTTGTATAAATTGGAGCATAATTGGTTATCCAAATAGTTCATACAATGTTCCTATCAAATTCTGCCAGAATCGAGCTTTGGTCGATTTTGGCTTTCCTTGTTTCTTCTCTTTGGAAATCGATTTCAGCAAACACTCTTACTTCAGTTAAGATTTACATTATTACCTTAAATTTCTGTATACTTTTGTCCTCTATTTATTTGTACATCTGCAGCTATCATCTAAAGATCATGTTTGCATCGTAATGATTCGGCACATGCATCCCATTGTTCCGCATTTGCTTTTGATATGCGCCTCTTCCAGTTTTATTTCATTGGACATTGAATTCACCTAACTTTCTTATTTCAATTGAGCTATATGTGATTTCTTGAAATCCTTGTATGCTCTTGCTTTTGTTTTCTTTCAAATCTGAATACATTTATGAAAGATTATGTTTGTATCGTATTGACTTGAAAGGCATATGTACATTTCTTTGTTCTGCATGTGCTTCCGATATGTCCCAATTCATTATTCACAATACCCTTTTGTACTCTGGTATTTGTGGGATTATTTGGACCTTTGCCAGAAATGGTAAAGGGTATGTGCTTAGAGCCCGCGATGCTCTAGATTATGTTTGGTGGTCATTCAGAAATGGATGGACCATATTATGTTTGGAATCCCACTTCACCTTCTATCTGTTTGATATGAAATTCAGAGCCGACCTAGCACTTGGGTAGGGTGAGAGGGCTCGAGTAGGAAAGGGCTACCCGTGGATGGAGTCGAGAACTCATCACGGCGTGGAGCCACCACTGAGTTAAACCTCACATGCACTATGCTAGAGTACGGCGTCTGAGCTTCTATTTCGTATTTGTTCTTTGATATGTTCTGAAATGCTTCTTATGCTTCCGAAATATTTCCATATGCCATTGATATGTTCTAAAGCATTTCATTCACCATTGATATGTTCCGAACTGTTTCATATGCCATTGATATCCAAAATGCTCCTTACGTCTTTATTATGCCTTGAAATTATCATATGTCATCGATATGCTCCTTATGCCAATGATATGCTCCAATTACCTTTCCTCGATTGTATGAACAAAACGTGCTTCGAACGAAATGACATCGTAATTCTGCATTCATGATAACCAAAATGCTCCTTACGTCTTTGTTATGCCTTGAAATTACCATCTGTCATCGATATGCTCCTTATGCCAATGATATGCTCCAATTATCTTTCCTCGATTGTATAAACAAAACGTGCTTCGAACGAAATGACATCATAATTCTGCATTCATGGTATCCAAAATGCTCCTTACGTCTTTATTATGCCTTGAAATTACCATATGTCATCGATATGCTCCTTATGCCAATGATATGCTCCAATTTCCTTTCCTCAATTGTATGAATAAAACGTGCTTCGAACGATATGATATTGTAATTCTGCATTCAAACAAAACATGCTACTGTTTCATCCTGTATCTCTGCTTTGTATTTTGATACCTCATTTGTTTGAAAAATGTCCTCTTTGCTATGGATTTGTTAGTCATTTGCTGAGCTTTATATGCTCACCCTGTTGCTATATAAATTTTTCAGGATAGCTTATCGCTCACTAAAATGTGTAAATTGGGTTGAGGCAGTGGAAGACTAGAAGATTTTGGGGCAAATATTTTGTACTTGATAGGTTGAGGTTGTATAAGTTCTTTTTGGGTGTAATGAAATATCAATGACAAATCTAGATTGATGTATCTTGTAAATATTTGAAAAGTACCTCTTATGTCAGGATTTTGGAAATGTTAAATCTAAATTGTGTACTGATATAAACATGTAGTACATGTTGGTTTTGTGATTGCATTAATTGTCGTGCTTATGGATTTATGATATAGTTATGGTTTAGTTAAGTTGAGTTTTGGATTTTAAGAATCATCTAGTGACATGATGTATGATTATAAACTGCACAGGTCTTGTGAATTGTGGATTGTAGAGGTGAATGACTTGAATGTTTTTCTTAGTGACCTCAAATGTGTGATTGGATCCTGGATTGTTTGTTGAATTAAATATTATTAATCTTGAATTAGGTTCACACCTCCTAAATGAGAATTAAATTCGGGGGGGGGGGGGGGGGGGGCGTGACAGCGAGTTCCGATGAGCTTCTTTGGCAAGCTCCTGGACTTCTCGATTGGTTTCGGCAGAACTTCCGATGAACGTCTGGACTTTCGACGAACTCTTGAATTTCCAACAAGATCTCGATCTTGACTCCGGCACAACACCTGCTTTATGTCTTACTGCTATTGTAGTTAATCCTGCATACTTTTCTCAACATATAGATTAGATCAAACAATTTACAATTGACTTCATCATCAAAATCCGAGATTCAACAATCTCCCCCTTTTTTATGATGATAATCAATTGATAACGAAGTTAACCTTAACTCCTCCTATCTATATACAATACTTGAGAAAATACATTCTTGAATTCAAGGCCTTTGAATTCAAGAATCAAACTTATAAATTAAGTTCATTAAACTTATCAACATGCACATCATGATTCCTATCATGATCTATCATTCTCCAAATATAATGCCAAGTATTTATCAAAATGATGTCAAGGCATGACATCCATTTTCAAGTATGATATTTCAAATATAAAAGATGACAAAGACAGCAATTCATCATTTTATGGCAAGATATCAATTGTAAAATAGTAAGTTAAGCTCTAGATATTTTATCAAAATGAAAGAAATTTATCAAGCAAACATTTTAAGTATATATGATGAAATACATTATATACATTTGTCATCAATTTACCACATTTTGGTATTATTTCTCCCCCTTTGTCATCAACACAAAGGAGAACAATTCAACAATACAAGTGTGGTAAAAAAAATTCAAGCAAGTTTCACATTCAAAAGTTCTCATAATTAAATGTTGTCAACATTAAAGTGATAGATTCCATCAACTTCTCCCCCTTTGTCATCACAACTTTGTATGAAGAAGAGGAAGGAAGGTAAGGAGGGAATCTATTAAGAATTAAATTTATTAAATGATTTGAATCAAGTCAAAAACAATAAATAAGTTTTCGTTAAAACATGCTTTCATTTTAATAAAGACAAGGGATTCATGAAAAGGATCAAGATATCTATACGAAATCAAATCCCCAATCTTGCAAATAATTATCACACACGAAAATTCATCTTTCAATGATTAAGATATCCATTGGAATTCATAAAATTCATCTTTCATGAGAAGAATAAGGAAGAATTCATGGGAGAGGAGCATCACAAGAATGAGACTTCATAAATTACAAATTTGTTTCTCATAAAAAAAAATCATTAAGTGATGGAGCTAGGATATGAAGTAATCTTGATATCAAGGAAGTTAAAAATGAAATAAATTCATGAAAGCTCCATTCATAAAATACATTAAGAGAAAGATATGTTAGGACTCTAGCTAGGAGAGTCCTAATTGAGAGGGACATTGTTAGGACTCTAGCTAGGAGAGTCCTAATTGAGATGGACATTCATGTAAAACCTACCTAAGCTGACCCCTATTAAAGAGGTGAAGAGGCCGGCTAGGGTTAGGAGGTTGTTTCTTAGAGAAGAATTAGGAGTTGTAAAAGAATAGGAGTCTTGAGTAGAAGTCCTATTAGGAATTGGTTAGAAGTAGGAGTCTTGAGTAGGAGTCCTATTAGGAGTTAGGGTTTAGAAACCCTATAAATAGCCATGTATTCCTCCTCTTTTGATAAGCAATAGATGAATCTTTTCTGCAGTCTTTGAGCAGCAACTTGGAGGGAGGAACCTCTATAGAGTTCCAAGGAGGCCGATCCCCTAAAGAGATCAACCCCAAGTTTAGAATCTGCAAGGGTTCTAACACCTAGTATCAGAGCAGCATTCTTGGCATCTCGCTGCCCTTCCACAGCCATCCATCAACCCTCCACAACCGCCCAAAGCAATTCCCACAATTGCTTAAAAAATCGTCGCCAAATTCCACCGTCATCTCCACCATCACGGATCATCCTTTGATCTCCCTGTGAATTGCAACAAGTTCTAGTTTTCTACCTTATTGCTGCTGCAATTTAGTTATTCTTATTTGAAAATCTCAAAAAAATTATTCCTATATTGCTGCATAAACTTTTCGTAATAAAGTTTTCATCTCTAAAACGAAAGATACATTGCAGAATTCCAACCGTATTGCACTGTCTATTTGATCTTGCTACTGTGTTCTTTCTATCCAAATCTCTAGGAAATTTTTATGACATCTTTGACATTTCCTAACAGTAGATTTCCTTTGGTTTTGTCAAAAAATTCTCAATATAAACCATTGATATTTTACGTCTAATCTGCTATACTTGAAAATCTGCACTGTAAAATTTCAACCGCATAGCACTGTTTATTTGATCTTGATACTACGTTGTTTCTATCCAAATCTCTATGAAATTTTTATGATAGCTTTGACACTTCCTAACAATAGATTTCCCTTTGGTTTCATCAAAAAATTCTCAATATAAACCACTGATCTTTTACGTCCAATCTGCTATAATTAAAAATCTGTGTTGCAGAAAATTTCAGCGGCATATTGTTGCCTTAACCCATCTATTTGCAATCGTTTTTGAATGAAATTTCTTATACACTTCATAGATCATCTTGGCTCCCATCTAAGATTGATCTATTAAGAAATTCATCTTTAAAAATGATTTTGTGTTGCTGCAAATTTTCATCGTAACTCGTTGAAATTTTTCGACGAGAATTCTGCAATAGTAACTTACACTAATTTCCTTGCTATTATACTGCCAAAAGTTTCTTGATTAAATTAGATATCCTTGCTGTCATATAAACTATAATTTTTGCTATCAATTCCCTCCTCAATTCTCTCATGTTTTTGGTGGAAATTACGTCGAGAAACCATTGTTTCTTCGACAACAATTCTACTTTTACAAGAGAGCACATACTTACTGCAACTTTCACTGACTTCTATCAAACCTTTGCTACCATCTATCACAGATCCAAAACTTTCATCCACAGCCCTAAAACTCCACTAAACCATACCCTCAAACCGCACCCAAAATAGCCACAAAACAAGCCTAAACCGTAGCCTACATCCACCAATCCACCAACTCTTTCGACCATCACCTCTCTCAACCAATACATGCCTTTAACCCGACAACAAAAGGGAGATCTTAAAATCACAGATATGGTGGCATATACTATGGCATCTGAGGAGGTAATCAATGCTAAATTCGAAGCCTTCGAGGCGCGAATGGAGGATAAGATTCGGACGCTCTTTACCGAACTCAGATTGGGTCGACCACTATGCCCGAAGAAATCACATCAAGAAGAGAGCTTTGCGCAATCGCACCAAGCCCAAAGATATGACTTCCAAGAGAGGGGAAGCTCTATGACCAACCCCAACTATCCATGCATGAGAGTGGACTTCCCTAGATGGGAAGAAGGAGACACGATTGGTTGGATCTCGCGCGCGGAGCGATATTTTCGGTACCATAAAACCGCGGATGCATCTATGGTGAAAATTATGGCTATACATCTTGAAGGGGATGCTATATAGTGGTTTGATTGGTTTGAACATACCTATGGAGTCCTTTCATGACGACAATTCAAAGAAGGACTACTGATCCGCTTCAAACCAATCGATTACGAGAATATTGACGGACAACTAGCTAAGATCCGACAAACCTCTACCATTCAGGAGTACCAAACCAGATTTGAAAGGTTATCTAATCAAACTCATGATTGGTCTCAAAAACAGCTATTGAGGACCTTCATTGAGGGCTTGAAGCCAGAGATCCGAGGAGAAGTTAAAGCGCGACAACCGTACACCCTTATGGCAGCCATCTCTTTCGCACGACATCAAGTGGAGCGATTGAATCATGAAGCTTGGAGGACTAGAGCTGCTCCTTAACCAAAAATACTGAAGCCCTCAGCCCCTCCTACTATCGATCGAGTCCCTGCACCAAAGAGGTTGACAAGAGAAGAGCTTCGGGAGCAATCTATGAAGTAGTTATGTTGGCATTGTGACGAGCCGTGGAGTTACAAGCATTGCTATAGAAAAGGGAGACTTCTTTTGATTGAACTAGTAGAAGAAAAGGTCATTGAACATTTAAAAGAGAGCCTTAAACATAACGAAGAAGATGCGGAAGAAGAGTCACAACCGACCGACATTACAGTACACACACTAGCTGGCTACTCAAACCCGCAAATGATGAAAGGGAGACTTCTTATGATTGAACCAATAGAAGAAGAGGTCATTGAAGATTCAGAAGAGAACCTTGAACATAAAGATGATGTGAAAGAAGAGCCACAACCGACTGACGTTACAGTACATGCACTAGCCGGCTACTCAAACCCGCAAACGATGAAAGTTGGAGGCCTTCTCAAACAACAACCAATCACTGTTCTCATCAACACAGGCAGTACAACTAACTTCCTAAACAGTAAGCTTGCTGTCCATATGGCCTTACCTATCAAGAATTGTAGCAGGTTTGACGTTAAGGTCGCCGATGGATGAATTTTGAAGTATGATCGTAGGCGCCCGCAAGTGAAACTGTTGCTGATCATGAGGCCTTACCAAGAGATAATTGCATATTTCTTCCTTCTCCCTCTTGATGATAATGAGGCCATGCTCAAAATTAAATGGTTGACAACATTAGGTGATATTTCTTGGAATTTTATGCAACTAATTATGAAATTTTACAGTAAGGAGAAACAAGTGATACTGAACGGGAAACATGGGGGCGACATAACGACGATTTGCACACAACAAATGGAGAAGGTTTTGCATAAAGCATGCAGCGGCTTTTTGGCACAATTTGAGCAGCAAACTAAGGGAGAGCCAATAGAATTTGAAGATCCAAACCTACTTCCTTTGCTTGCTGAATTTTCAGATATATTTGACGAACCGCACAACCTACCTCTTACCCGTCAGTATGATCATTATATAACGATTCTTTCAGGCAAACCTCCAGCAAATACTCGGCCATATTAGTATCTACAACTCCAGAAGGATGAAATAGAAAGGATTATAAAAGAGATGCTCAAAACAGGAGTTATTCGGCCAAGTTGCAACCTCTACTCTTCATCGGTGCTACTTGTACGCAAGAAGGACGGAACATGGCAAATATGCGTTGATTACCGAGCTCTCTGTTAAATCTCGGATTTTGATGATGAAACTAATTGATTGTGTTTAAATGTTTGACTACATTTTGAGTGATACAGGTCTACTCGATCAGGATTAGACAATTAACGCAGGAGGAATTGACGTTGCGTCGGAGGAGATCACGTCAGGATATTGGATGGCAGAAGGCTTCGGGCGTCGGGCATCGGGCCAAGGAGAGCGAAATTGTGCCAAGGATATCGGGGTTGCGGAGGTCAACCGCCGATTGGGCAACAAGCCGCAAGAGAGGACGATGCACCGAAGAATCGAATGAAGCGCCAACCAATGACGTGTCGGGCAACAGAATGTCAATTTTCGTTATAATAATTGTCTAGATCGGAGTAGAGTGTTTGCTTGTGTGTGCAGGATTAACTACGATAACGACAAAGACATAAAGCAAAACAAAGTGCCGGAGTCAAGCGCGAAGGATTCGTTGGGAGTTCGAGAGTTCGACGGAAGTCCGAAGGTTCATCGGGAATGCTGCCAGAACTAACCGAGAATGAGTAGGGAGCTTGCCGAAGGGTTTTTCGGAAGCTCGCTGGAAGGTTTGTTGGAAGTTCGCGGAGCTCGCCGAGAAAGATCGGAGCTTGCCGAAGAAGCTCATCGGAACTCGCCAAGATCAAATCGTGAAGTCTAGGAGCTTGCCAGGAGTCCGCAGAATGGTTTCCGAGAGTTTATCGGAAGACCGCTGGAAGTTCGCCAGAAGCTCGCCGGAAGAAGTCTTGACTTACGGACTTTGTAATAGCTTAGAAAATGTCTTTAAATTCGTAGTTAGCATGTTAATTAGGGTTAGGATTAGGTGTTAATCCTATAACCCAAGTAGGGGCCAATTGGACCCGAGTTCGGACTGGTTTGGGCCAAGTTTGGAGCCCAACCAGTGAGCTGATTTAGCCTAGGCGGTGGCACCGCTTGGGCTAGGCGGTGGCACCGCCCAGCACCCAAGAGCTGGGCGGTGACACCTCCTGGCTGGGCGGTGGCACCGCCCAGCACCCGAGCGCTGGGCGGTGGCACCGCTTGGCTGGGCGGTGGCACCTCCAGCAGCGGGAACCCAAAGAGAATTCAAATTTTGAAGCCCAAATTTGAATCCTCTTGAGGCCTATAAATACCCCTCAAATCTCAGCTGAGAGAACAACTTTTTGAGCAGCAAGTGTTTGAGAGAAAGGCATTAGAAAAGTCCTAGCTAATCTTGTTTTCATTTTGCTAGTGTTCACCTCCTTCATTCTTGCTAAAAATTTGTAAGAGAGTGAACCGCTTGTAAAGAGTTGTAAGAGGGGTATTTACCCTTCCCTTTCAAGAGATTTGCTAGTGGAAGGTGGGAGCCTCATCGAAGAGGGGCCTCGCAAGTGGATGTAGGTCATTTGACCGAACCACTCTAAATCGGCGTAATCTCTGGTTTGCATTTCATTATTGTCATTTACATTACTGCAAATCTTCTTACTGCTTTAGTTCCTTATTACCCTTGTTGCGCAACTTTAAGAATACGCTTTCAAGTTAAACTTTTCAAGTTCCGTTCTTATCGTACGAAAAATTTGTCGAAATCAACGTTTTAATCCGCTGCACTAATTCACCCCCCCCTCTTAGTGCTGCTCCGATCCTAACAATTGGTATCAGAGCCACGTTTTTCTACCTTGGTTTAACACCCAAATAGAAATGGCTCTTTACGGCTTTCAAGAGGGTCACTCTCTCATTTGTCCTCCCTTTTTCAATGGGACGGACTACACTTATTGGAAAACTCGAATGAGAGTTTTCTTACTTTCTTTGGATTTGAATTTATGGCACATAGTCGAAAATGGATTTGAAATTTCTTCTCTTCCAATGAACCATTGGAATGATTTGGAGAAGAAGATGTTTTCTCTAAATGCAAAGGCTATGAATGCCTTATATTGTGCACTTGACAAAAATGAATTTAATCGCATTTCGATGTGTGACTCGGCTTTTGATATTTGGAGAACTCTAGAGGTCACTCATGAAGGCACTAGCCGAGTGAAAGAGTCCAAAATCAATATTCTTGTGCATTCTTACGAACTTTTCCGGATAAAACCAAGTGAGTCCATCGGAGACATGTACACCCGGTTCACGGATGTCATCAATGGACTCAAAACTCTTGGTAAAAGTTTTTCTAATTTTGAACTAGTCACTAAAATCTTAAGATCCCTTCCAAAAAGTTGGGATCCAAAAGTTACGGCCATTCAAGAGGCCAAGGACCTTAAAACATTCCCTCTCGAAGAACTTATTGGGTCTCTAATGACCTACGAAATGAACAATGTGACAAAAAAGAAACTCGAGAACAACCTTCCAAATGATAGGAAGGATTTGGGACATAGAACACATGAAGACCACTCGAGCATAAGCTCAAGTGATGGTGAACTTAAACTACAAATGAAACAAAAATTGAAAAGCAAAAAGAATGGAACTATTTGCTTTGAACGCAAGAAGAACAAAAGTTGGGATGAATTGAGCTCTTCCGAAGACGAGGAGAAAATCAAGAAAGGCGAGGTGGCAAACTATGCCTCACCCTCTAACAACAATGAGGTAATCAAAATCCCACTAATTTATTTCGAAATTACATAATACTTTCTTGAGTTATTTTTAATTTAGTTTAGGATTAATTTTCTTGAAAATTGCATGTGTTATGTTAATGCAGTAAAATGTTAAATATAAATCTAATGCTTATACACCTAGTAAGATTAATCTTATATATGTGCTTGAGAAGCAAGAATTTGTATTTTGACGATTTCCATATTGATTTTCAATGACGATGCATGACTTTTGAATGGAAGGCTTGATGATTTTTTATGAACCTTATCTTTGGTTTTCAAACATGATGTATAGTTTTGACATAAGAACAAAAATTTAAAGCATGCTAATATAAAGTCAATCATATAAAGTAAAACTAAAGAAATTTTAAATATCTATAAGAATCATTCAAAATTATGTTCAATAAAACCTTACTTGATGTTGTAATGAAACCATTGAAAGTTTTAATGCTATGATTTGATGATTTTATGCATGAGATTGTAAAGTTATACATGATGATTTTTATGATTTATTGGTCTTGATGGTTTTTATGATAAAATTCATTTTTCGATCCTAAATGTTGATGCACATTTTTATCTAGCATAAATGACATGAATTTAAATAACTAAAAAGAGAAAAGCATTGTTCTTGAAAATTATTTTTCTCTATCTTGTTGATTTATATGAAACCCTTGAAAATGATTTTGGTTTGATGATTTGAATTAGAAATGAGTTATATCAAAATCATGATATTGATTTGACAAAATTGAATGAGTTGAAAACAAATGATGATTTTTCTCTTGAATACAACTTGTAATATTTTTACATATATATTTTCATCTTGATTTCTCGATATTCGATACATGAAATTTTTCCATGAATCAAAATTCTTTCATGATGTGATTCTTCTTGGTATTCACTAAAAATGATACATTCAAATTAACCTACTCTACTTGACATCTTGATAATTTATGACTTGAATATCATGTACAATATGCTCATAATGATGATTGAGTTGTATGAAAAATGGAAGATATAGTTTTGAAATTTTGCATGTTCGAATTTGAAAATATTTGATATGCATGAAAATATTAAACATTTTGAAACCATGTTTTAGTGTTATGCTTAATGATCATGCTTAATAAATTTCGAAATTATGGATGATGAATCTTTTACGATTTATGGATCATTGATTTTTACCATAATGAAAGTACCTTATTGATTTTTGTTGTAATAAATCTTACTCTTTCGGTTTTAAACATGATAAATGTTTTTATTTGGTATAAATGAAACAAAATCATATGTTTTGAAATATTCGAAAAGAGGATAACATTCTTGAAAATTATTTTGCTCAATCTTATTGATTTTGATGAATCCATTTGTATCATCTTTGTGAATCTCTTGGATTTTGATAATGATTTTGATGATTTAAATTTGAATAATTTTTTATTGAAATCATGATCTTGATCTCTTGAAATTCATAACATGAAATCCTTTATGAATCAACATTTTCTTTTCTATTTAAAAGGAGATTTGTCGAAATGTTTCATAATCTTTTAGTATTCATAATCTTGACAATTATGTATTGAAACTTTATGTAAACCAAGAATGTTCATCATGATTCTCTCTTTGAATATTTAAAGAGGAGAATTTTCTAGATGGTTCATGATTTTGATGATTGAATATTTGATATGCATGAATTGAGATCTTGCTCTCCTACCACTCTTTTTGCTATTCACCAAAAGGAAGACTAATTCTAATAAACCATGATATGCTATATGAATTTTATTGTATTCATGAAGTAAGATCTCATCACTAATTTTTGTTTATATTCCTTCATGTGATGATATGAATGTATGAAACACTTATGATATGATTTGTTATACAATTTCATGTATTCGTGAAATATTAATATCATCACCCAATTAATTCCTCTTGATACTCCTAATGTGATGAAGTGAAATTATGCATGAAATACAAATGGGGATAAGTTTTTGGTAGGATATAATTTGACAAATTGATACCATCATGATATGAAACATTTATGATTTGCAATGATATATGCAATACTTGTGCCTTCTAATTATGATGTGATGTATTACATATGATGTAAATCATGATTTAAAATACTATGAGTTGTCGCTAAAATGATGTATTATAAATATTGATTTAATGTTTTGTATCATGAATACTCTAAATGATGAATATTTGGTATCATGATCAAAATGTTGACAAATAGTTAAAAATTTTAGTATCATGTATGATATCCTTATAATGTTGATCGATTTATTCAATATCATGCATGAATGAATATAAGGTTTTTGAAAATGTGCATATTCTAATTTGAAAATATGATGATGCACAATTAAGATTGATACTTACCTTTGTCATAATTGATGTAATGGGTCTTCCCTTCTTTTTGACAATGACAAAGGGGGAGATAGCTTGCTTGCACAAGTCAAGAAGATGCAAAAACTTGATTGCTTGCTTGCCTATCTTAAGTAGCAAAGATTGCTAACTTGCTTATTTCAAGAAGCAAAAGTTGTCTTCTTGAACATCATTATCTTGCCCATTTCAAGAAGCAAGACTTGCAACCTGCACATTGCAATAGGAAGTAAGAATCGATAGCTTACACACTTCAACAAGAAAGCTATCTTGTATTTGCTTTTGAAATTTTTACTAGCTTGTATGTTACAAAACTTGCTCACTTTTTTAAATACTTTGCTAGCTTGCACTTTGTAAAGGAAGCAAAAATAACACTTCTCAAAAGAGAAGAAAAACTTACTGTCTTGAACATCTTTAATATGCTAGCTAGCATGATGTACAATTTGCTATTTTGAATATTACAAAGAAATACTATCATGCACATTGCAAAGAAAAGCAAAGTGCAGTCGAGCACAAGAAGCAAGTGTTGAATTGCCATGATTGAACTTAAGAATCTTGCTATACTTTTGTCCTTATATGTTGTGATGAAAATCTAGCTTTATGTTGCAAAAACTTGCATATCTTTTAAAATAGCTAGAGCTACTTCTCCTTTTTGTTGATGACATAGGGGGAGAAGTATATTGATGACTTCATGCATTGAATTAAATATTTTATATATTTGCATTATAGTTTAAATGTTTTTCATAACATGTGATGAATGTTACTTGGATTTGGGATAATTCAAGTGTTCTATCAATGGCATATTGATAGAGGGAGTTTAGTTAAACTCCGGGGAGTTAAGGTTAACTCCGTTAGTCATCAATTAGTTGTCATCATCAAAAAGGGGGAGATTGTTAAATCTCGGATTTTGATGATGAAACTAATTGATTGTGTTTAAATGTTTGACTACATTTTGAGTGATACAGGTCTACTCGATCAGGATTAGACAATTAACGCAGGAGGAATTGACGTTGCGTCGGAGGAGATCACGTCAGGATATTGGATGGCAGAAGGCTTCGGGCGTCGGGCATCGGGCCAAGGAGAGCGAAATTGCGCCAAGGATATCGGGGTTGCGGAGGTCAACCGCCGATTGGGCAACAAGCCGCAAGAGAGGACGATGCACCGAAGAATCGGATGAAGCGCCAACCAATGACGTGCCGGGCAACAGAATGTCAATTTTCGTTATAATAATTGTCTAGATCGGAGTAGAGTGTTTGCTTGTGTGTGCAGGATTAACTACGATAACGACAAAGACATAAAGCAAAACAAAGTGCCGGAGTCAAGCGCGAAGGATTCGTTGGGAGTTCGAGAGTTCGATGGAAGTCCGAAGGTTCGTCGGGAATGCTGCCAGAACTAACCGAGAATGAGTAGGGAGCTTGCCGAAGGGTTTTTCGGAAGCTCGCCGGAAGGTTTGTTGGAAGTTCGCGGAGCTCGCCGAGAAAGATCGGAGCTTGCCGAAGAAGCTCATCGGAACTCGCCAAGATCAAATCGTGAAGTCTAGGAGCTTGCCGGGAGTCCGCAGAATGGTTTCCGAGAGTTTATCGGAAGACCGCCGGAAGTTCGCCAGAAGCTCGCCAGAAGAAGTCTTGACTTACGGACTTTGTAATAGCTTAGAAAATGTCTTTAAATTCGTAGTTAGCATGTTAATTAGGGTTAGGATTTGGTGTTAATCCTATAACCCAAGTAGGGGCCAATTGGACCCGAGTTCGGACTAGTTTGGGCCAAGTTTGGAGCCCAACCAGTGAGCTGATTTAGCCTAGGCGGTGGCACCGCTTGGGCTAGGCGGTGGCACCGCCCAGCACCCAAGAGCTGGGCGGTGACACCTCCTGGCTGGGCGGTGGCACCGCTTGGCTGGGCGGTGGCACCTCCAGCAGCGGGAACCCAAAGAGAATTCAAATTTTGAAGCCCAAATTTGAATCCTCTTGAGGCCTATAAATACCCCTCAAATCTCAGCTGAGAGAACAACTTTTTGAGCAGCAAGTGTTTGAGAGAAAGGCATTAGAAAAGTCCTAGCTAATCTTGTTTTCATTTTGCTAGTGTTCACCTCCTTCATTCTTGCTAAAAATTTGTAAGAGAGTGAACCGCTTGTAAAGAGTTGTAAGAGGGGTATTTACCCTTCCCTTTCAAGAGATTTGCTAGTGGAAGGTGGGAGCCTCATCGAAGAGGGGCCTCGCAAGTGGATGTAGGTCATTTGACCGAACCACTCTAAATCGGCGTAATCTCTGGTTTGCATTTCATTATTGTCATTTACATTACTGCAAATCTTCTTACTGCTTTAGTTCCTTATTACCCTTGCTGCGCAACTTTAAGAATACGCTTTCAAGTTAAACTTTTCAAGTTCCGTTCTTATCGTACGAAAAATTTGTCGAAATCAACGTTTTAATCCGCTGCACTAATTCACCCCCCCCTCTTAGTGCCGCTCCGATCCTAACACTCTCAATGGCATAACCATCAAGGATAAATACCCTATTCTAGTAGTAGATGAATTGCTAGATGAAAGAGAGTATAAATCTTCACAAAGCTGGACCTTTGATCCGGGTATCATCAAATACGAGTGTACGAAGAAGTCATATCGAAAACCGCCTTTCGAACACACAACAGCCACAACGAATTTTTGCTTTATTCAACAAAAGGTGGAATATCTTGGGCATATCATATTAGAGAAAGGTGTGACGGTAGACCCCTTCAAAATTAGAGCAATGCAAAACTGGCCTACCCCGAGGAACATAAAATTGCTACATGGCTTTCTGGGTTTAACAGGCTACTACCGTAAGTTCGTAAAAAACTATGGAAAGACCAGTGCATCACTCACTTCTCTACTAAAAAATGATACCTTCCAACGGTCGGACTAAGCCTCTGCTGCCTTCGACAAACTTAAGGCAGCCATGACGACGATGAGGGTGCCAACGCTACCAGATTTCAACCGACCCTTTATCATTGAGGCCGATGCATCCGGAGATAGAATGGGAGACATTCTCATGCAAGATGGTCGACCACTCACATACATTAGCAAGACATTGTCTCCCCCCTATCAAAACATATTAACATATGATTAGGTGATGCTCGCCATTGTGCACACAGCAACGAGGTGAAGATCGTACTTGATCAAGTGATGCTTTCAAATCAAGACCGACCATAAAAGCCTAAAATATCTCTTGGAGCAGAAGATATCTTCTCCTGAGCAGCAAAAATGGGTAACAAAGGTTCTTGGATATGATTATGAAATAACTTACAAAAAGGGGAAAGACAATGTTGTTGCAGATGCGCTTTTATGACTAGTAAGATCATAAAAAAATGGAATGGTAAGAAGATATTATTTTGGCCATTTCACTTTCGACTAGTGACGTCTTTGAGGATATTAAAATGGAATGGTAAGAAGATTCGGAGACCAGTAAGATCATAAAAAAATTGGAGGAAGCACCAAGCTCCGTAGCTCATTACAATTGGGACTCAAAAGAATTACACTATGAGGGACGCATTGTGCTTATGATAAATTTTGCTTGCATCTTCACGAGCGGATTTTCGACAAGGTTATTCCATATGCAGGGTACTAAATTGAAAAGGAGTACAGCATATCACCCACAAATCGATAGTTAGACGGAAGTTGTAAATAGGTGCTTGGAGACAGCCCAAAGCCACCCACCAAATATGACTACCCAAGGAGAACTTCAGACCTAGCTAAGTGCCATTATTGATCGACGGATCGTAACTCGACGACGACGACCCACTACTGAAGTGCTAATACAGTGGGCGAACCTACTAACAGAAGATGCCACTTGGGAGAACTATGACGACTTGAAGATCAAATTCTCAAAATTCATGAATTGTCAGCCTCGAGGACAAGGCTTATTTGAAGAGGCCGAGTCTGTTAGGACTCTAGCTAGGAGAGTCCTAATTGAGAGGGACATTCATGTAAAACCTACCAAAGCCGACCCCTATTAAAGAGGTGAAGAGTCCGGCTAGGGTTAGGAGGTTGTTTCTTAGAGAAGAATTAGGAGTTGTAAAGGAATAGGAGTCTTGAGTAGAAGTCCTATTAGGAGTTGGTTAGAAGTAGGAGTCTTGAGTAGGAGTCCTATTAGGAGTTAGGGTTTAGAAACCCTATAAATAGCCATGTATTCCTCCTCTTTTGATAAGCAATAGATGAATCTTTTCTGCAGCCTTTGAGTAGCAACTTGGAGGGAGGAACCCCTATAGAGTTCCAAGGAGGACGATCCCCTAAAGAGATAAACCCCAAGTTTAGAATCTGCAAGGGTTCTAACAGACATTCATGTAAAACCTACTTAAGCCGACCCATATTAAAGAGGTGAAGAGGCCAGCTAGAGTTAGGAGGTTGTTTCCTAGAGAAGAATTAGGAGTTGTAAAGGAATAGGAGTCTTGAGTAGGAGTCCTATTAGGAGTTGCTTAGAAGTAGGAGTCTTGAATAGGAGTCCTATTAGGAGTTAGGGTTTAGAAGCCCTATAAATAGCCATATATTCCTCCTCTTTTACTAGGCAATAGATAAATCTTTTCTGCAGCTTTGAGCAGCAACTTGGAGGGAGGAACCCCTATAGAGTTCCAAGGAGGTCGATCCCCTAAAGAGATCAACCCCAAGTTTAGAATCTGCAAGGGTTCTAACACCTGGTATTAGAGCAACATTCTTAACCTGCCATGCCCAAGAAACTTCTAACCTCTGTTACATTTGTTGGTACTTCCCATTCAACTACAGCTTCTATTTTCCTTGGATCAACAGATATACCCTTCCCTAAAATCACATGGCCTAAGAAAGCAACTTCATTCAACCAAAATTCACATTTGCTGAACTTTGCATACAATTTCTTTTCTCTTAGTATGGACAACACATCTCTCAGGTGTTCCTCATGCTCCTGATTACTCTTTGAATACACCAATATGTCATCAATAAATACAATTACACAGATATCCAAGAGCGGTTGAAATGTCCTATTCATTAGTTCCATAAAAGCTGCAGGGGCATTTGTCAAACCAAAGGGCATCACCAAGAATTCATAATGACCATATCGAGTTCTGAAAGCTGTTTTTGAAATATCCTCCGCCTTGATCTTCAACTGATAGTAACTTGACCTTAGGTCAATCTTAGAGAATACTTGTGCACCCTGCAATTGATCAAACAAATCATCAATTCTAGGTATGGGATACCTGTTTTTGATGGTCACCTGATTCAACTATCTATAATCAATACAAAGCCTCAATGTTCCATCATTCTTCTTCACTAATAGTACCGGAGCACCCCATGGGGATACACTGGGTCGTATGAAACCCTTATCTAATAATTCTTGTATTTGCTTCTTTAATTCCTCAAGCTCGAGTGGTGCCATTCTGTAGGGAGGCTTAGATATTGGGGTTGTACTGGAGACCAGATCAATAGCAAATTCACCCTCTCTATCTAGAGGTAAACCAGGCAAGTCATCTGGGAATACATCAGGGAATTCTTTGACCACTGAAATTTCATCTAGGTGGGTTTCCTGGTTTGAATGCTCCTTTACACACACCATATAACAAAAACAACCTTTCTGCATAAGACGATAAGCTTGAAGTGCTGATATCAAGCAAGGAGGCAAATCATGCTTAATGCCCTCAAAGAAAAATATAGGCTGATCTGGTATGCAGAAAGTAATTATTTTCTTATAACAATCAATACTAGCGTGATGAGAAGATAACCAATCCATGCCAAGTATAATATCAAAACCCTGGATCTCTAGGAGAATCAAATCAGCAAGGAGTTCGTGGTCTCCAATAGAGATCAAACAAGATGGGTAGACCAAGTTTGTTGCCAATGAATCTCCAACAGCAGTTGTTACATATAACATATAATCCAGGGGTTTAGGTAGAATATCCAAGTGACAAGCAAAGTATTGTGAAACAAACGATAAGTTGGAGCCGGGATCAAACAAAACTTTTGCATTTCTTTTAGAAACATGAAGAATACCTTCCACCACTGATTTAGAAGCTTTAGAATCTTGTTCAGTGATAGCGTACACTCTAGCATGGGCTGAGGGTCTAGGAGACAGTGGCTCTTTTTTTCTGTTCAGTGGGCAATCTCTTAGTTGATGACCTAGCTTTCCACAACCAAAACATGCTCCAGTCACCCGAAAACACCGGCTTGTTTCATGATTTAATCCGCATTTTGCATATAATTGAGTCCTCCCCAATGGTTTCCTTTTCTCAAATCCAGATGTCTTAAACCTCTTGTTACTATCTTCATATTCATTTTCTTTGATCAATCTCTAATGACAGTCAATAAACCTCAAATAAAGATAATATTCTTAGTGATTCTCAAATCATGCTCTGATACCACCTCTGTCACGACCCGACAAAATAATTCCACATAATATTTAAGATCCTCATCACAACAAACCCAGGATCCAAACACATTTGAGGTCACTAAGAAAACATTCAGATCAAAAATTTCACTTCTATAATCTACCAATTCATAACCCTGTGCAATTCATAAACATAGCACACATCTCTCGATAATTCATACAATCTGAACTCAACTCATCAAAATAAAAACCACAATATAAATCCACAAGTGGGGAAATCTATGCAGTCACCACAATCATCGATTTACCATAAGTTCATGCCATTACACAAATTTAATTTAACATACCAAAACCCTATACATGAGGGATCCTTTAACTTACACAAAATCCACAGGTTTAGATTCATAGTCACATTTCATTAGATGCAAGGTAGCTATATACACAACTACATATATGCTAACAAAAGTTCTGCCCAACGTCTTCTAAACTTTCCATTGCCTCAGCCCATTCTTAACATTTAAGCAAGCGATACGCTATCCTGAAAAATTTATCAACAAATGGGGTGAGCATAAAGAGCTCAGCAAGTGACTAACATATCCATATCAAAATAGTACAATTTCCAAAGTGGTGCAGTTTCAAAATACATGGCAGAATATACGATTTCGTAGACATAATATCATTAGGAGCAGAATCACAATTGTCCTTCCAATCATACCCATTAGGTTCCTGACAGATGGAGCATAGAGTAATTGGAGCATATCAGAGACAAAGGAAACATATCGGAGCTTATCAATGGCATATAAAATGTTTCAAAGCATATCAACGGCATATGGAACATTTCGAAGCAAAATCATCAGGGAATGAAGCCTTTCAGAGCATATCGGTACACATATCGTACAAGAGCTCAAACGTCGTCCTTGACGTTGCAATCATATCAATCTTATCCAGAGTATGAACAGAAACAAACTAACCAAAACTCTGGATGTCAAATCAAACATAATAGAGGGTGTAGTGGGATCTCAGTCAGAATGTGATTCATCCATTTCTGAATGACCACCTGACAAAAGTCTCCCACGTCTGGGAGCTCCATCCACCCACGTCTAGGTGAAGTCAAAGGGGGCCGGCAGAGCATCGCAGGCTCTAATCACATACCCACGTAGCGGGCAACAAGCGCAAACAGAATATCCCTCATAGCGGGACCCCACATAGCGGGCAAATAGCGCATACCCTTTACCATTTTTGGCAAAGGTCCAGACAATCCCACACACCAGAGTACAAAAGGGTAGTTTCAACAATAAGTAGCATACATCGGAAGCACACGCGGAACAACGAAGCTTACATGTGCCTTTTTTTTTAGAACAAATGACGCAAGGAACAATTCTCTCACAAATGTATTCATATTAGAAAGGAAAATGGAAGCAAGAGTGTACAGGGAATCCAAGTATAGTTAGCTCAATTCAAATAAGAAGGTTAGACGAATTCAAGTAATCAAAGGAATAGAACAGAATACGCGAAATCGACCAAAGCTCGATTTCGGACAGAATTCCAGTGGCACATCAAACAAATATTTCAGCATAACAATTTTGCTCCAATACCCATAAGAAGACTATTGTCAAACCATATATCAATCTATGTTCGGATGGAAAAGATTTCATATGAAACAGGGCTCCCAACACAGAGTTACCTCTGATTTGGTAACACAAGGTCAAAATCACAATCACTGTTTTGCAGAATTTATAGGATCAGATTCAACGGATAATAGGATAGGCAATTGAATTCCAAAATTTTCAAACCATCTGTCAAAAGAAAGATTTTCAAGTCTAGTTTCAAATAAAATCAGTTTGGTACAAATCAGAATTTTCAACAGGGAGTTATAGGCATTTTAGTAGCGATAGGTTAGAAATCTTGAACTCTGTTTTACAGCGTCTATAGGCTCATTTGAAAAAAATGTTTGGGTAAGTATTCGGTGTCCAAAATCTACAAAATCGGTGTCAAAAGAAAGACATAAGAGTCTAATTACAAAAAAAATAGTTCCTGCCTGAATTCACATCTTATACTAAAACTTACAGCCGAAGCAGTGTATAGGGGTCAGTTTACCGAAAATATTTCAGAATCCATGGTTTTAGGTCCAAAAATAGTCATATCAGTTTCAAAACAGAAGTCTTCCAATTTATTTTGAATCAACATAAAAACAGAGTCTAATACTTCTGTAGGATGGGGTTAGAACACTTGCCTTTGCAAATTTTGACCCGAAGTGACAAGATTAAAGCAAAAACCCTAAAAGCCCCAATTTTTTTTTTTTTCTTCTTCTTCTTCTTCTTCTTCTTCTTCTTCTTCCTTTCTTTCCCTGATCACCCACGAGCTGCCTCCTCTGCTTCCTTAAGAACGAAGGCAGAGAGGCTTAAGCGGTGGAATTTGTCATTTGGTGCATTTTGTAGTTTAGTCCTTGTTTTTATCATATTCACGATTAGGTCCTTAAGGTTTACATATAGGTCCTCAGATTCTTTCTTTTCTCTTTTTTTTTTTTTTAACAGATCTCCCAAATCTTACAAATAAGTTACCTCTGATTCATACTCTATTTCTTTTGTCAATTAAAATAGATGCTTACATTATCACCAGAAATTTATACAAACATTCGGAAATGAGGGGTGTTACAAACATGATTCAAGTTTAGTAATAATTGTATAGATTGAAGTGTATTTTTACATGTGCATGATTAACTACGATAGCAAGGCATAAAGCAAAATGAAGTCCTGGAGTTAAGAACGTGATTTCGTTGGGAGTTCGAGAGTTCTTTCAGAAGTCCTGACGTTCATCGAAAGTTATACCAGAACCAACCGAGAAGTCCAGGAGTTTGCTAAAGAAGCTCGTCGAAACTCGACAAGAAGATCGTCATGAAGTCCAGGAGCTTGCCGGGAGTCTGCTGGAATATTACCGAGAGATCATCGAAAGTTCGCCGGAATATCATGTTGTGATCTCTTTAAATGATGAGTATGTTATCATACAATGATGCAATATCATGTTTACTTTGATGATTATGATCTCTATTGAATATTGAGAAGTTTTAATCATATATGATGCAATATCGGATTCTTAACTTTTGAGTGCTACAAGCACTAATGATATTACCTCATGCAAGTAGTGATGAAAGGCTATGACAAAATATTTTATAAATGCATGAAGTGTTTATACATATCTTGATGTTTGATTCATGGAAGTCATTGACAAATGCAGCTCTCACGGATTTCACTCTTATGAATTTTTAATGAGAAATGGATTTGATGTAATGCTCTTCTCACTATGAAGTTTTATTCGTGAATTTCTCCTTCATGTGATACTCCTCTCCCATGAATTATTCTCATAAAAATTGAAGGAATTCCAATGGATATATTAATCCTTGAAAGATGAATTCTTGTGTGTGATAATGAAAGCATTTGTGTGATAATTTTCATAAGGATTTGATTTCATATGGATATCTCGATCCTTTTCATGAATCTCTTCTCTTTGTTAAAATGAAAGCATGTTTTAACGAAAACTTATTTATCATTTTTGACTTAATTCAAATCATTTCACAAATTTAGTTCTTAATGAATTTCCTCCTTACCTTCTTTCCTTTTCTTCATGCAAAATGTGATGATAAAGGGGGAGAAGTTGTTGGAATCTATCATTTTAATTTGATAACATTTAATGATGAGAACTTTTGAGTGTGAAACTTGCTTGATTTTTTGTTTACCATACTTGCATTGTTGAATTGTTCTCCTTTTTGTTGATGACAAAGGGGGAGAAATAATACCAAAATGTGGTAAATTGATGACAAATGTATGTAATATATTTCATCATATATACTTGAAATGTTTGCTTAATAAATTTCTTTCATTATGATAAGATATCTAGAGCTTAACTTGCTATTTTGTAATTTATATCTTGCCATAGAATGATGAATTGCTATTTTGTCATCTTTCATATTTGAAATATCATATTTGAAAATGGATGTCATGCCTTGACATCGTTTTGATAAATACTTGGTATCATATTTTGAGAATGATAGATCATGATAAGAATCATGATATATATGTTGATAAGTTTAATGAACTTATTTTATCAGTTTGTTTCTTGAATTCAAAGGCCTTGAATTCAAGAATGTCTTTTCTCAAGTATGACATATAGATAAGGGGAGTTAAGATTAGATCAACGGTGGTAGTACTGCCTAGTAATGACGGTGGTACCACTAGTACCTCGGATTCCGGGGATGTGACACTTTTTGGCTCAAATTTTGAAGCCATTGGGACCTATAAAAATCCCACCCTTTTCTACATGAAAGGGCACAGAAGTATTGGCTTAATCTTGAAGTCTTGAGTCATAAAAGTGTTGTAAAATTTAGAGTTCTCCTCCTTCATCTCTTAGCCTTGTAACCATTCAAGAAAGAGGAGTAAGACTTGTAAGGGTTATCTCCTTAACCCGGGAAAAGGAGAAAGCATTGTAAAGAGGTATTTGATCTTCACCTATTGAAGGAAGGCCTTTAGTGGACGCCGGTGACCTCATCGGAGGAGGAATCTGAAAGTGGATGTAGGTCACATTGACCGAACCACTCTAAAACTCGGTTTGCATTTACTTTGAGCAATTTACTTTTATAGCAAACTACCTCTCCTCCTTACTGTGCTTTTACTACACCTACATATGCTTTCAAGTAAACACCTTCCGAGATCGACTTTAATCGTACGAAGACTTTACGAAACCGATGCGTTTCATTTGTGTAATTTACATTACTACAAATCTCCTTAATCTTCTCTTGCATTTTTATAAAAGCTTTCAAGTTCAAATTCTCTACGGAATGGATTGAATCGAAACCATTTTCGTCGGAATCGATTTTAATCGAAACAAGTCTTTTGAAATCGTGAAAGTTTTCCGCTGCACTAATTCACTCCTCCCTCTTAGTGCCGCTCTTGATCCTTACACTATCAAGGTATCATCTCTTGCTCCTAGCTTGTGATGGTAAACATTTCTAAAAAAAAAGATAATTTTTAGGTACTCATCTGACTTTGGGTGCCTCAAAATTGATCGACTTAACTTATCATTTTGCATGGCATTATTTACGGTTCCTTTAGGAACTCAAATCAATTTGTGTGAACTACATCTCTTAAACGGACATTGATAAGAAACATGTCCAAATTTACAACAAAAGTTATATTTGTTTTAGGGTGAAACATGCAAAGTTAGGCCTTTAACAAAGATAGTTGGATTTTTATGAGTGTTACTAACAAAGCCGATTCCATCTCTTCTATGAACATGATTCTTACTTACAAGAATTACGTTTAAGGATTTGCTACCTATTTCAAATTTTTTGAAGGTTTCATGTAGTTGTAAATTCTCCTTTTTAATCTATCAAAATCACTAATAAGAGAAGCATGCTCTTTTTTCAACAGTTTATATTTTTTACTAACCAATTTACATTTATCAAATAAATCATAAAAAAAACTTAATAATTCATCAAAAGATAAATTTGCATCTAATGAATTGCTTACCTCATCTCTGATAGCCATTAGTGCGTAGTGAGTAACTTGCTCTTTGTTGGTTGCCTCTTCTTCGGATACACTTGAGTCATCCCAAGTTGTTTTAATTGTCTTCTTCTTATTTGGTTTCTTCCTCTTTGCTTGGGGATATTTGTTTTTAAAATATCTTGGCTTCTTACATTCGTAGCATATAACTTGTTCTTTCTTGGGTTCAATTTTATTTTTAGTATCATTTTTAAATTTATTTCTTTTTATAAATTTCTTGAACTTTCTTGTCAAGAGTGCCAAGTCATCATCATAGTCCTCATCACTTAAATTTTCTTTCAAGTGGTCTTCATAAGTTCTTAGTGCCATATCCTTCCTGTTCTTTGGAAGGTTGTTCTCAAGCTCTTCATGAGCGTTGCAAGTCATCTCATAGGTCATTAGTGACCCGATTCTTCGAGAGGAAAGTTATTTAAATCCTTGGCTTCTTGAATGACCGTTATTTTAGGGTCCAAACTCTTTGGAAGGGATCTTAAGATTTTATTAACAAGTTCAAAGTTCGAAAAATATTTGCCAAGAGCTTTTAAACTATTAATAGCATCCGTAAAACGGGGGTATATGTCGATAATAGTTTCGCTTTGCTTCATCCGAAACAATTCATAAGTATGAACTAAAAGATTTATCTTTGACTCATTTACTCTACTAGGGCCTTCGTGAGTGATTTCGAGTGTGTGCGAAATATCAAAAGTCATTTTACAAATAGACACTCGATTGAACTCGTTTTTATCTAAAGCACAAAACAAGGCATTTATAGCCTTGGCATTTAAAGCGAAAGTCTTCTTCTCCAACTCATTCCAATCGTTAATTGGAAGAGAAGACTTTTGAAAGTCATTTTCCACAAGGTTTCATAACTCAAAATCCATTGAAATTAGAAAGATCCTCATTCTAGTCTTCCAATATGTGTAATACGTCCTATTGAATATGAGTGGACGTGTAATTGAATGACCCACTTGATTGCAGGCAAAAGTTATCTCTCTTGGGTTTTAAACCAAATCAAGAGTAACCGAGCTCTGATATCAATTGTTAGGATCGAGTCACCACTAAGAGGGGGGATGAACTAGTACAGCAGATAAAAGTGTCGGTTGGAAAAAAAAAACTTTGTACATTAAAACACAATCTCAAAAGATAGCTTGAAGGCATGCTTGTTCATAAAGGTAGTGTTTAAATCCTTGGCCTCTTGAATGACCATTATTTTAGGGTCCCAACTCTTCGGAAGGGATCTTAAGATTTTATTAACAAGTTCAAAGTTCGAAAAATATTTGCCAAGAGCTTTTAAACTATTAATAGCATCCGTAAAACGGGGGTATATGTCGATAATAGTTTCGCTTTGCTTCATCAGAAACAATTCATAAGTGTTAGGATCAAAAGCACTAAGAGGCGGGAGGTGAATTAGTGCAGTAGAAAACTTTCGACGATTAAAATCGCGTTCGTACGATAAGAGCGATTTCAGTAGAAAATCTGATTCGTAAATCACTTTAACTTGTAACCAAGCAAGATGTAGTTAAAGCAAAGATATAAAGGTAGTTTGCAGTTAAGATAGAAATCAGAATGTAAACGCAAACTGAAATATGATGTTCGTACGATAAAAATGATTTACGTCTAAACGCCGATTCGGAAAATGCGGAGCTTGAAACACGATCGTATATGCGCAGAGGTTTGTAGTAAGGATAAGATGCTCAAAGTAATTGCAAACCGAGATTTAGAGTGGTTCGGTCAATCTTGACCTACTCCACTTTTGGCTTCCTCCATCGACGAGGTCACCGACATCAACTAGAGGCCTTCCTTCAATAAGCGAAGGCCAACCAACCTTTTACAGTTTCACTCCTTTTGACGGGCTTAGGAGACAACCCTTACAGAATTTTCTCTCCTCTCTTTAAAGCTCAGAACTTGAAAGAAAAGAGGGAGAAGAACTTTTGGCCTTTACAACAATTTTGAGCTCTAAAAATCACAGAACAAGATCAGGATTTCGGTGTATGTTTTGTGTTGTTTCAGTGCTGAATGGGTGGGGTATTTATAGGCCCCAACCCAGTTCAAATTTGGAGCTCAAAACTGTCAATTCCCGGAATTCCGAGATCAGGCGGTTGCACCTCCTGATTGGAGCGATTGCACCGCCAGGCAGAGCTCGAAGACTGAGCCTCTAGGCGGTGCCACCTCCTGTCAGGGGCAGTTGCACCTCCTGCCAGAGCTCGAAGACCGAGCTCAGGCGGTGCAATCTCCTGACTGAGGCGGTTGCACTGCTCAGCCAGTGCTCGGAGACCGAGCCCAGGCGGTGCCACCTCCTGTCAGGGGAGGTTGCACTGCCCAGTCTCGCTCGGAGACTGAGCCCAGGCGGTGCCACCTCCTGTCAGGGGAGGTTGCATTGCCCATTCTCGCTCGGAGACTGAGCCCAGGCGGTGCCACCTCCTAGCTAGGGTGGTTGCACCACCCAGTCTCGCTCGGAGACTTAGCCCAGGCAGTGCCACTTCCAGGCTTGGGCGGTTGCACCTCCTGCTAGAAATCAGGGTCCGAATGGGTTGATCCATTCGACCCAATTTGGGTTTTTCAAGGGCGCAATTGCCCCAAGATTAAGTTAATTGGATCACCTCCCATTTCCAACTTAATCATTGTGCTAACTATGATATTTCCTAAGACATTTACTGCAACTTGCTCTGGTGCGTCGATCGCTTCTTCCGGTGAGCTTTTGGCGAACTTCCGTCGATCATCCGATGAACCCTCAATGATGCTCCTGCGGACTTCCGGCAAACTCCTGGACTTGCGATGATCCACTTGGCGAGTTCCAATGAGCTTCTTTGGCAAGCTCATGGACTTCTCGGATTTGTTCCCGCAGAACCTCCGACGACTATCCGAACTTCCGTCGAACTCTCGAACTCCCAACGTGATCATTGTCTTGACTCCGGCACAACTCTTGCTGCATGTCTTTCTTCCATCGTAGTTAATCCTACACACTTAAAACAAAACTTCGATCGAGACAATTAATCCTAAGCAATTAACCAAGTTGTCTGGCATGTCATTGGTCCCTCGACGCTTCGTCCGATTCTTCGGCGCATCGTCCTCTCCATCAGCCTATTGCCCAATCGGCCAGTTGACTCCGCAACTCCGATATCCTTGGCACAATACCCGCTCTTTTTGGCCCGATGCCCGAGTCCATGGCCCGAAGCCTTCTGTCGATACGTCGACCGATCCACCGGCCCGACGTCTAATCTTCTGACATGTTCCTCTAGCACAACATGATTTTCCTGCTTTAATTGTCTCATCCTGATCGAAGCATCCTATGTCACTCAAAATGCAGATTAAATCATAAACATATATCAAGTGGTTTCATCATCAAAATATGAGATTTAACAATCTCCCCCTTTTTGATGATGACAACTACTTGATGACGGAGTTAACCTTAACTCCCGGAGTTTAAACAAACTCCCCCTATCAATATGCCATATTGATAGAATCTTGAATTCAAACTGAATTCAAGTCATTGCAATATTCATCATGAATACTTGCAACACGTCATCATGAACTTATACATAAACTTATGCATAACATGTCATGTCATCAACATACTTCTCCCCCTTTGTCATCAACAAAAAGGAGAAGTACCACAATCAAGTGTTTGTGATATTGGTTCAACTCATTGCATGAAAAACATAATATCAAGTTGTATCATCATGCAAGTTTGCTATTATCAAATATCAACATGTAAAATTGCGATGTAAGCTTTTGATATCATAACGCAAACATTTCAAGTGTTTATCAATTGTAGCATTTCATCACATAGTAAGATATCAATGCGTAAAATTACGATACAAGTTCTTAATATCTTAACGCATGATGCAAACATAGCATAATACAAATTTGGCAATCATAGCATCAATTCATATATCTCTTGATGATGCAAGCATTGCAAATATGGCAATCATATTAATTCATATATCTCTTGATGATGCAAGCATGGCAAAATCATAGCATCAGTGTTCATAGCATCAATTCATATTTTTCTCCCCCTTTGTCATCAACAAAAAGGAGAATGATATAAGCAAATTTTAAGCATAAGTGCTTGTAATTATTCATGTCATAACTAGGTTCATATCATTTTCCAACCATGAGTGATAGGATATCAATTATACAAACATCTAAGGAAAACATGACATGGAGATAGCTTTGAAAACTTCTTCCTTTATATCTGTTATTATCTTTTTGCATGAAGGAGGAAGACTATTTGTGATACCTGCTATTTGTGAGTTTACTTCGAGTGAAGTTAAAATCGATGAGAGATTAAATCATGCTTCATTTTTACAAGGATCAAGATATATATGTGAAACAAATCCTTGCAAGTAAAAACAGTTTCATCCATATTCATCAAATCCATTTCTCAAAAAATTATTTTTCACATGATATGTGTATGAGAGATGTATTTGCTAGTTGATTACATATGTCAAAAATCAATAATATGAACTAAACTTGATATGACATATGCTTCTTAAGTTCGGAAGAGAGTAATGTATCGAGAAAATCTGATTGTTAGGATCAAGAAAATCCGAAAATGAAATTTGACTCTTTCTTGCATTCGGACAAGGTTTTGCTATAGATATTCAATTACAATCATGAAGGTAAGGTGTCACACCCCTAAAAATATCCATGATATTTAAAATTTTTTTTTTTTTTTTCGTCACAACTAACCCAGGATCCAAACACACATTTGAGGTCACTAAGAAAACATTCAGATCAAAAATTTCACTTCTATAATCTACCAATTCATAACCCTGTACAATTCATAAACATAGCACACATCACTCGATAATTTATACAATCTGAACTCAACTCATCAAAATAAAAACCACAATATAAATCCACAAGTGGGGAAATCTATGCAGTCACCACAATCATCGATTTGCCATAAGTTCATGCCATTACACAAATTTAATTTAACATACCAAAACCCTATACATGAGGGATCCTTTAACTTACACAAAATCCACAGGTTTAGATTCATAGTCACATTTCATTAGATGCAAGGTAGCTTATACACAACTATATATATGCTAACAAAAGTTCTGCCCAACGTCTTCTAAACTTTCCACTGCCTCAGCCCATTCTTAACATTTAAGCAAGCGATACGCTATCCTGAAAAATTTATCAACAAATGGGGTGAGCATAAAGAGCTCAGCAAGTGACTAACATATCCATATCAAAATAGTACAATTTCCAAAGAGATGCAGTTTTCAAACACAAAGCAGAATATACGATTTCGTATACATAATATCATTAGGAGCAGAATCATAATTGTCCTTTTTAATCATACATATTTGGTTCCTGACAAATGGGGCATAGAGTAATTGGAGCATATCAGAAACAAAGGAAACATATCAGAGCTTATCAATGGCATTTAAAATGTTCCAAATCACATCAACGACATATGGAACATTACGAAGCAAAATCAACAGTGAATGAAGCATTTCAGAGCATATCAAACTCATATGTCGTACAGAAGCTCAAACGTCGTCCTTGACGTTGCAATCATATCATAACCATCCAGAGCACGAACAGAAATAACTCACCAAAACTCTGGATGTCATATCAAACATATAGAGGGTGTAGTGGGATCTCAGTCAGAATGTGATTCATCCATTTCTGAATGACCACTTGACAAAAGTCTCCCACGTCTGGGAGCTCCATCCACCCACGTCTAGGTGAAGTCAAAGGGGGCCGGCAGAGCATCGCAGGCTCTAAGCAATATCCCATAAAGCGGGACCCCACAAAGCGGGCAAATAAGCGCATACCAGAATATCCCACAAAGCGGGACCCCACAAAGCGGGCAAATAAGCGCATACCAGAATATCCCACAAAGCGGGACCCCACAAAGCGGGCAAATCAGCGCATACCCTTTACCATTTCTGGCAAAGGTCCAGACAATCCCACACACCAGAGTACAAGAAGGCAGTTTCAACAATAAGTAGCATATAACGGAAGCACACGCGGAACAACCAAACGTACATGTGCCTTTTCAAAAGCAATGTGATGCAAGGAACAAATCTCTCACAAAAGTATTCGTTTTAGGAAAGAAATGAAAGCAAGAGTGTACAGGGATTCCAAGCAATCATAATCAGCTCAATTCTAATAAAAAGATTAGACGAATTCAAGTATCCAAAGGAAATGGAACAGAATACGCGAAATCGACCAAAGCTCGATTTCGGACAGAATTCCAGTGGCACATCAAACAAATATTTCAGAATAACAATTATGCTCCAATACCCATAGGAAGGCTATGGTCGAACCATATATCAATCTATATTCGGATGGAACAGATTTCATATGAAAGAGGGCTCCCAACACAGAGTTACCTCTGATTTGGTAACACAAGGTCAAAATCACAATCACTGTTTTGCAGAATTTATAGGGTCGGATTCAACAGATAATAAGGTAGGCAATTGAATTCCAAAATTTCCAAACTATATGTCAAAAGAAAGATTTTCAAATCTAGTTTCAAATAAAATCAGTTTGGTACAAATCAGAATTTTCAACAGGGAGTTATAGGTAATTTAGTATCGATAGGTCAGAAATCTTGAAGTCTGTTTTACAGCATCTATAGTCTCATTTGAAAAAAATGTTTGGGTAAGTATTCGGTGTCCAAATTCTACAAAATCGGTGTCAAAAGAAAGACATAAGAGTCTAATTACAAACAAAATAGTTCCTGCCTGAATTCACATTTTGTGCTAAAACTTATAGCCGAAACAGTGTATAGGGGTCAGTATACCGAAAATATTTCAGAATGCATGGTTTTAAGTCCAAGGAGAGACATATCAGTTTCTAAATAGAAATCTTCCAATTTATTTTGAATCAACATAAAAACAGAGTCTAATACTTCTATAGGATGGGGTTAGAACACTTGCCTTTGGAAATTTTGACCCGAAATGATAAGATTAAAGCAAGAACCCTAAAAGCCCCAATTTTCTTTCTCTTCTTCTTCTTCTTCTTCTTCTTCTTCTTCTTCTTTCTTTCTTTCTTTCCCTGATCACCCACGAGCTGCCTCCTCTGCTTCCTTAACAACGAAGGCAGAGAAAGCTTAAGCGGTGGAATTTGTCATTTGGTGCATTTTGCAGTTTAGTCCTTGTTTTTATCATATTCACGATTAGGTCCTTAGGGTTTACATATAGGTCCTCAGATTCTTTCTTTTTCTTTTTTTTTTTTGAACAGATCTCCCAAATCTTAAAAATAAGTTACCTCTGATTCATACTCTATTTCTTTTGTCAATTAAAATAGATGCTTACATTATCACCAAAAATTTATACGAACATTCGGAAATGAGGGGTGTTACATAAGGCATGCTCATCATCATGGTAGTACGATGGCAAGTTTACAATTTTAAGACACGCAAGCTAGTAATTTTGAGATGTTCAAGAAAGCAATTCCTTTTCTTTTAAGAAGTGTAATTATTTTCTTTCTCCTTTTTTTTGAATTATATGAGCTAGCAAATTAGCTTTCAAGCATGTTTTACTCCCCCTTTACGTTAATTTCTAAATTATGACAAAGGTAAATAGCATTGATGAAAATTCAAGTCTTGAATGTCAAAACAATTATTTTATCATGAATATTTCATCATTGCATGCATCATTATCATCATATATATTTTTAAAACATATAAACTCATTATTATATGATTCCAAATCATCATTCCTATTATTTCAATCATTGTTTCAATCATCTTTATAGCTTATCATGCACAATATGTCAAACCATCTAACATGATACAAACATTTATTTTCAAAGTATTTATCACTATTTTCATGTATGATAATAAAGTGTTCATGATACCGAACATTAAATCAATATTTTTTAAGTATTTATCACTTCATTTTGATCATGATACCAAACATTCATCATTTAGAGCATTCATGACATTAAACCAACATTTATAATACTTTATTTTAGCAACAACTCATAGCATTTTAAATCATGATTCACATCATATGCAATACATCACATCATAATTAAAAAGCTCAAGTATTGCGTGCATCATTGCAAATCATAAATGTTTCATATCATGATGGTATCAATTTTGTTAAATTATATCCTACCATGCATGATCATAACTTTTCATTTGTATACATCAAAATAAATTAATGAATATTTCATGTACTCATATCATCACATAAGGAATATCAAGAAAAAAATAATTGGGTGATGAGATAAACCTTTCATGAATACAAAGAATTGCAAAAAAATCATATCATGAATACAAGGAATACAGGTCACAATCATTCAAGAGAAAAATCATCATTCATTTTCAATTCATTCAATTTGACAAATCATGATCATGATTTTAATAAAACTCATTTCAAATTTAAATCATCAAAATCATTTTTATGGCTCACAAAATTTATAACATAAATAGATTCATGATTTCATTGATAATATATTTTTCCCCCTTTTTTAAGTGTTTCATCTTAAGTGATCGATTTCATGTTAGCATGTCTTTTCATTTATGTCAAATCAAAACATGCATCAATTTTTAAAGCCACTATTATTATCATGAAAATCGATAATCCATAATTATCAAGAATCATCATACATAATTTCAAAAATATATACTCATTAATCATAACTTCAAATTAAACATGATTTAATATACTCAAAATCGAGAAATAACAATGGACATCAACATGATACACATTATTACTTCTTAACCATGATTTCATATTTTCAATCAAAATTATTTTGTTTGTTTATCATAAAATATGTAATATTATCATTTTTGAAATTACTAGCATGATCATAATTTTTTTTAAACATTAATTCTAAACTAAAAAAAGAAAATACATCATGAAAGCATCAAGTAATTTTAAAATAAATTTGGGGGATTTCGATTACCTCATCATTGAAAGCGGTTAAGGCATAGTTTGCCACCTCGCCTTTCTTGATTTTCTCCTAGTCTTCGGAGGAGCTCGATTCATCCCACTTTGTGTTCTTCTTCTTTGGCCTCTTCCTTCATTCAAGTTTATTGTTTATTTTAGATTTTTGTTTAATAAACTTATTAAGATTTAGTGTTCGAAGTTCAAGTTCATCATTGTTCTCATCACTTGAGTCATCGCTCAAGTGGTATTCATTTGTCCGGAGTTCCAAATCCTTCCTGTTCTTTGGAAGGTGATTTTGTTCATCATGTTCATCATGTGCATTGTGCACTATTTCATATGTCATCAACGAACCAATTAGTTCTTCAAGTGGTAAGTTGTTTAGGTTTTTAGCTTCTTGTATTGCAGTTACTTTTGAATCCCACTTCTTAGAAAGAGAACGCAAAATCTTGTTTACGAGTTCAAAATCCAAAAAACATTTTCCAAGAGCTCTTAAACTATTGACGACATCCGTGAAACGGGTGTATATGTCGCCTATAGTCTCGCTTGGTTGCATTCGAAAAAGCTCAAAATCATGCAATAAAATGTTAACTTTCGAGTCTTTGACTCTACTAGTTCCCTCGTGCGTGATTTCAAGTGCTCGCCAAATGTCAAAAGCCGTGTCGCACATAGAAATCAGATTGAACTCATTTTTGTCCAAAGCGCAAAATAAGGCATTCATAGCCTTTGCATTTAAAGAAAAATACTTCTCCAAATCTGACCATTCGTTCATCGGTTTAGAGGGAAGTTGAAAACCGTTTTCAACAATATTTCATAAATCCAAATTCATAGAAATCAAGAAAACTCTCATTCGAGTTTTCTAATGAGTGTAGTCCAATCCGTTAAACAACGGTGGACGGATGACCGATAAGCCTTCTTGAAAGCCATGAAGAGTCATTTCTCTCGTGTGTAAATCCAAAATGAGAAATACCGGGCTCTGATTCCAATTGTTAGGATCAAGAGCACTAAGAGGGGTGTAAATCCAAAATGAGAAATCTCGGGTGAATTAGTGCAGCAGAAAATTTTCGACGATTAAAATCGTGTTCGTACGATAAGAGCGATTTCAGTAGAAAATTCGATTCGTAAATCACTTTAACTTGTAACCAAGCAAGATGCAGTTAAAGCAAAGATATAAAGGTAGTTTGCAGTTAAGATAGAAATCAGAACGTAAACGTAAACTGAAATATGATGTTCGTACGATAAAAATGATTTACGTCTAGACGTCGATTCAGAAAATGTAGAGCTTGAAACACAATCGTATATGCGCAGAAGGCAGTAAGCTATTGAGGAGGTTTGCAGTAAGGATAAGATGCTCAAAGTAAATGCAAACCGAGATTTAGAGTGGTTCGGTCAATCTTGACATACACCACTTTTGGCTTCCTCCTTCGACGACGTCACTAACGTCAACTAGAGGCCTTCCTTCAATAGGCGAAGGCCAACCAACCTTTTACAGTTTCACTCCTTTTGACGAGCTTAGGAGACAACCCTTACATAATTTTCTCTCTTCTCTTTAAAGCTCAGAACTTGGAAGAAAAGAGGGAGAAGAACTTTTGGCCCTTACAACAATTTAGAGCTCTAAATATCACAGAACAAGATCAGGATTTCGGTGTATGTTTTGTGATGTTTCAGTGCTAAATGGATGGGGTATTTATACGCCCCATCCCAGTTCAAATTTGGAGCTCAAAATTGTCAATTCCCGGAATTCCGGGATCAGGCGGTTGCACCTCCTGACTAGAGCGGTTGCACCGCCTAGCAGAGCTCGAAGACTGAGCCTCTAGGCGGTGCCACCTCCTGTCAGGGGTGGTTGCACCTCCTACCAGAGCTTGAAGACCAAGCTCAGGCGGTGCAAACTCCTGACTGAGGCGGTTGCACCGCTCAGCCAGTGCTCGGAGACCGAGCCCAGGCGGTGCCACCTCCTGTCATGGGAGGTTGCACCACCCAGTCTCACTCGGAGACTGAGCCCAGGCGGTGCCATCTCCTGGCTGGGGCGGTTGCACCGCCCAGTCTCGCTCGGAGACTTAGCCCAGGCGGTGCCACCTCCAGGCTTGGGCAATTGCACCTCCTGCCAGAAATCAGGGTCCGAATGGGTTGATCCATTCGACCCAATTTGGGTTTTTCAGGGGCCCAATTGCCCCAAGATTAAGTTAATAGGATCACCTCCCATTTCCAACTTAATCATTGTGCTAACTACGATATTTCCTAAGACATTTACTGCAACTTGCTCTGGTGCGTCAATCGCTTCTTCCGGCGAGTTTCCGACGAACTTCCGTCGATCATCCGATGAACCCTCGATGATACTCCTGCGGACTTCCAGCAAACTCCTGGACTTGTGACGATCCACTTGGCGAGTTCCGACGAGCTTCTTTGGCAAGCTCATGGATTTCTTGGATTTATTCGCGCAGAACCTACGACGACTGTCCGAACTTCCGTCGAACTCTCGAACTCCCAACGTGATCATTGTCTTGACTCCGGCGCAACTCCTGCTGCATGTCTTTCTTCCATCGTAGTTAATCATGCACACGTAAAACAAAACTTCGATCGAGATAATTAATCCTAAGCAATTAACCAAGTTGTCCGGCATGTCATTGGTCCCTCGAAGCTTCGTCCGATTCTTCGGTGAATCGTCCTCTCCTACAGCCTATTGCCCAATCGGCCAGTTGACTCTGCAACTCAGATATCCTTGGCACAATACCCGCTCTTTTTGTCCCGATGCCCGAGTCCATGGCCCGAAGCCTTCTGTCGATACGTCGACCGATCCACCGGCCCGACGTCCAATCTTCTAACATGTTCCTCTGGCACAACATGATTTTCCTGCTTTAATTGTCTCATCCTGATCGAAGCATCCTGCGTCACTCAAAACACATATTAAATCATAAACATATATCAAGTGGTTTCATCATCAAAATACGAGATTCAACAATAAGTATCAACTAAAAGATTTATCTTTGACTCATTTACTCTACTAGGGCCTTCGTGAGTGATTTCGAGTGTGTGCTAAATATCAAAAGTCATTTTACAAATAGACACTCGATTGAACTCGTTTTTATCTAAAGCACAAAACAAGGCATTTATAGCCTTGGCATTTAAACCGAAAGTCTTCTTCTCCAACAAATTCCAATCGTTCATTGGAAGAGAAAACTTTTGAAAATCATTTTCCACAAGGTTTCATAACTCAAAATCCATTGAAATTAGAAAGATCCTCATTCTAGTCTTCCAATATATGTAATACGTCCTATTGAATATGGGTGGACGTGTAATTGAATGACCCACTTGATTGCCGGCAAAAGTCATCTCTCTTGGGATTTAAACCAAATCAAGAGTAACCGAGCTCTGATATCAATTGTTAGGATCGAGTCGCCACTAAGAGGGGGGATGAACTAATACAACAGATAAAAGTGTCGGTTGGAAAAAAAAAACTTTGTACATTAAAAAACAATCTCAGAAGATAGCTTTAAGGCGTGCTTGTTCATAAAGGTAGTGAAAGCCAAGTAAGGAGGAAGTGAAGTAATTGCAAAGTAAGTAAATGACAATAATAGAAATGCAAACTAGAATTTATAGTGGTTCAGTCGTTGTGACCTACATCCACTTCTGATTTCTCCTCCGTCGAGGTTACTGGCATCCACTAATGGTCTTCTTTCAATAGGCTAAGACCAAACACCTCTTTATAGTGCTTTCTCCTTTTCATGAGTTTAGAAGATAATCCTTACAAGCCTTACACCTCTCTTGAATGATTACAAAACTAAGGAGAGGGAGGAGGAGGACTCTCTCACTTTTACAACACTTTTAACACCCCAACACTTTGAATTTTTCAACACTTTGATTGCACTTTTATTGCCCTTTCATGCAGAAAAGTGTGGGGTATTTATAGGCCCCAATGGCTTTTGGAGCCAAAAAGTGTCACATCCCCGGATTTCGGGGTACTAGCAGTACCACCGCCATTATTGGGTGATACCACCGCCCGACACTCTAACACTAGGTGGTACCACCACCCAATCTAGGCGGTACCACCGCTTGACATAGCTCGGAGACCTAGCTTTAGCAGTACTATCGCTTGATAGGGGTGATACCACTGCTTGGCAGCATTAACTGTCAGCGGTACCACTACCCAAACCACCTGGGAGACTAAGTCACTAGGCGGTGCTACTGCCGGCCTTGACTTCAGGTGCTGAATGGGTTGTTCAACTGGCCTAATTCATCCCTGTTTAGGGCTCAGTTGGCCCCTGACTATGTTCATGGGATGTCAATTGTTCTTCCAAAGAGCTTTCGGCAATCTTCCAACGAACTTTCGACAATCTCTCGGTAATGTTCCAATAGACTCCTAGCAAGCTCCTAGACTTTATGACAATCTTGTTGGCAAGTTTCGACGAGCTTCTTTGGCAAGCTCCTGAACTTCTCGGTAAATTCCGACAGAACTTCCGATGAACATCCGGACTTTCGACGAACTCTCAAACTCCCAATGAAATCTCGATCTTGACTTCGGCCCAATATCTGCTTATGCCTTACTGCTATCGTAGTTAATCCTACACACTTTTCTCAACATATAGATTAGATCAAATAATTTACCAATTGATTTCATCATCAAAATCCGAGATTCAACAATTTTCTATGTTGCGGGTTTTTGTGCACCAATCTTCGCATGACGACGAACACATCTTTGGGAAATTGGGGATTTTATTTTTAATGTTCTTTCACTCCACTTGTGATGTCGCCCCCACAGATTTCCCAACAGTGCCTTTGTATGTGATTTCAAGAGTGTGCCAAATATTATATGCAGTTTCACAAGTCGAAATACGATAAAACTCGTTTTTGTTCAAAGCGCAAAATAAAGCATTCATAGCTTTCGCATTTAAAGAAAACGATTTTTTCTTAAAGTCTTTCTATTCATTCATAGGTTTAGAGGGGGTTTGAAAGTCAAGTTTAACGATATTACATAAATCAAAGTTCAAAGAATGTAAGAAAACTGTCATTCGAGTTTTTCAATATATGTAGTCCGTCCCATTAAACATAGGAGGACGAATGATAGAGTAACCCTCTTAAAAGCTGAAAAGAATCATTTCTCTTGGGTATTAAATCAAATGAGAAAAGAGCCATTTATAGTGGTTCGGTCATCGTGACCTACATCCATTCTCGATTCCTCTTCACTCGATAATACCGACTTCCACTACCGATCTTCTTTCAATGGGCAAAGATCAACTACCCTTACAACTCGATTCTCCTTTTGATAAGTTCAGAAGAGAACCTTTACACCCCCACTACCTCCTCTCTTAAACTTCACCAAAACTTAGAGCTTGAGAGGAGTTCTCACAAGATTACAACAGCATTTTTCTTTCTTTTTGCTCTAAGTTGCTGAGTAGGGATCAAAGGGGTATTTATCGGCCCCAAATGGATTCAAACTTGGAGCCTAAAAGTGTCTCATCCCCAATTATCGGGGTACTAATAGTAATACCGCCTGTGTTGGGCGGTACCACTACCTGCAACACTGATACTATACGGTACCACCGCCTAATCTAGTAGTACCACCGCCTAATAGAGTCTCGAAGATTGTATCTAAGCGGTACCATCGCTTGACACTGGGCCGTACCACCGCCCAGTCTGGCGGTACTATTATCACGCCCCCTCAAATCGATAATATTAAAATTTTCCATCACAAATCAATCCAGGATCCAAACTAACATTTGAAGATACTGAGAAACATTCAGTCAAATTTAAATCCATATAACTTGTGGAGTTTATAATCATATATCACATCACTCGATAATTCACATTTATGGAAACCCAAGCTAACTTAACAAAACATTAACACTTACAAATCCACAAGCTAAACAATTTATACAATTAGAACTCCAATCAATTACCATAATTTCTTATCATCGTAACCTAAACTGAACATTCTGAAATTCCAAATAATAGAGGTCTTTTAACACGTTTACATGATACATCAATATCACTTCATTACATACAAAATATGCTTATACAACAATAACATAACAACCAATAAGACTTGTCCACAATTCTGAATAGCTCTCCACTCTCTCAACCTGATTAAAATATCTCAAAGAGTGACAAGCTAACCTGAAAGATTGATATAACAATGGAGTGAGCTAAAAACAGCTCAGCAAGTGACAAAATATATCCAGAATGAAAAAGGATAGTTTCAAACAAATAAGGTATCACAATGCAAGGCAGAATAAAAGAAATTTAACGATACCATCTCATTAGATATAAATACGTAAATGTCATTTCATTCAAAACATATTTAGTTCATAACAAATAGAACAAAGAGTAATTGGAGCATATCAATAGCGTAAGAGATGTTCCAGAGCATATTAATGGCACATGGAACATTTCGGAGTATATCAATAGCGTATGAAATGTTTTGGAGCATATCAATAACGAACGAAACATTTCGGAGCTTATCAATGGCGTATGAAATGTTTCAGAACATATCGATGATAAATGAAACATTTCAAAATATATCAATGGTATATGAAATATTTCAAAGTGTATCAATAGCATATGAATATTTCAGAGTCATAGGGAGCATTTCGGAACATATCAATAGCATATGAAATATTTCAGAGCATATTAATGGCATATGAACCATTTCGGAGCATATTAAAGAATAAATATGAAACAGAAACTCAAACGTCATATTTGATGTTGTATTCATATCATTCTTAGCCAAAGCATGTATAGAAACACATAATCAAAGCTCTGGATATTATATCAAACATACAAAAGGTGGAGTGGGACCACAGACAGAATGTGATTCATCCATTTCGGAATGACCACCAGACAGAAGTCTAGAGCATCGTGGGCTCTAGGCACATACCCTTTACCATTTCTGGTAAAGTTTCATATTATCCCACAAACACTAGAGTACAAAAGGGTATTGTAAACAATAAATTGGGACATATCGGAAGCATATGCGGAACAACGAAATGTACATGTACCTTTATGAGTCAATACGATGCAAACATAATCTTCCACAAATGCATTTGAATTTGAAAGGAAACAAAGGCAAGAGCATACAAGGATTTTAGCACATATCGAACACACATGCGAAACAACGAAACATACATGTGCCCATACGAAACATTACAATACAACATAAACTTTACATAATAGGTTTTAAGTATGCAAATAATTTAAGGATAAGAGCATACAAGAATTCAAAGTAGTAATATAAAGCTCAATTGAAGAAAGAATGCTAAATGAAATCAATTTCCAAAGGGAATGGAACAAGAATAGGCAAAATCGACCAAAGTTTGATTTTTGACAGAATTTGGGAGGCACATTGAACATATGATTCAAACTATCAATAGTGCTCCAATTTACTCAGGAAATATATCATGGAAAGATATTTCAATCTAATTTCATAAGAATCAAGTTTCATATAAAATGAACCTTCAAACAGAGAGTTACAAATAATTCGGTAACCAAAGATCATAGATCAAATTCTCTATTTTGCAGAATTCATAGGGTCGGATTCAATAGAAAACTAAGCAAGTATTTGGACTCTAAATCTTTCAATCCATGTCTTAAAAGAAAGGTCTATGAGTCTAGTTTCCAATGAAATAAGTTTTGAATAAATCAAAGTTTCAACAGGGACTTATAGGTAGTTTAGTATCGAAAGGTCAAAAGTTAAGGCCCATGTTTTGCAAAGTTTAGAGGGTCAACTGAAATAGAAATCTGGGTGGGCAAATTAACACCAAATTCTTTAAATAAGCTATCAAAAGAAAGGTTACGAGTCAATATTCAGATGAATTTAGTTTTGCCTAAATTAGAGATCGGTGTAGAAGGTTATGGTTATAACAAGATAAAAATGTCAGAATCTCGGAAGTTTTTCAGATTCTGATCGTTACGTCTAAACAAGAGATACATCAAATGCAAGGCTAGAACAATTCAAAGTTTTCATATTCAAGGCAAAAGCAGAGATGAAATTGCAATAGAAAAGATTAAAACACATGCAATAGGAAGGATCAGAACACTTGCAATGGGAAAGATCAGAACACTTGCCTTTCGATGATTTTGATCCGAAGATCCGAAAAAGATGTACGCCTAAATCCTTCTTCTATTTTTCCTCCGTCTCCTCTCCTTGTTTCATTTTTACACCTATCTTCTTTCAGTCACCTGCTCTCCCTTACACTCAGTTCCTTTTATTTTTTCTTTCCCAAATGCAGCCACTATCACAGTCATAGTCGTAGCCACCTTCGACTGTACCACTTTCTTCCTCCTCTTATTTTGCATATGCAGCTGCTGTAGTCGTAGCCGCAGCCCCTTTTTTTTTTTCCTTCATTTCTTTCTCTTTCCCAAACGCAGCTGCTACAGCCATGTTAGGATCGGAGCGGCACTAAGAGGGGGGGGGGGTGAATTAGTGCAATGGTAAAGTGCGATAAACTTTTCACAATTTAAATACTTTCGGAACCTTCGTACGATAAAAGCAACGATTTAAACAATTTGAAACCATTTCGATTGTGTTTTAACTTGAAGGGATAAGTAAGATGGAGACAAAGAAGTAGAGCATTAAAGTGCAAATGGTTTGCAGTAATATAAATGACAATAAGTAAATGCAAACCAGAGATCACGTCGATTTTACAATGGTTCGGTCAAATGACCTACATCCACTTGCGAGGCCCCTCTTCGATGAGGCTCCCACCTTCCACTAGCAAATCTCTTGAAGGGGAAGGGTAAATACCCCTCTTACAACTTTTTACAAGCGGTTCACTCTCTTATAGATTTTCAGCAAGAAAGAAGGAGGTGAACCTAGCAAATTGAAAACAAGACTAGCAAAGACTTTTCTAAGACCTTTCTCTCAATCAATTGCTTCTCAAAAAGTTGTAATCTCAACTGAGATTTGAGGGGTATTTATAGGCCTCAAGAGGATTCAAATTTGGGCTCCAAAATTTGAATTCTCTTTGGGTTCCCGATGCTAGCGGTGCCACCACCTGTTATTGGCGGTGCCATAGCCTGTCAGTTTCTGACACTGATAGTGGACTAGCGGTGCCACCGCCTAGCTCTCGGGTGCTGAACGGTGCCACCGCCCAGCCCAGGTGGTGCCACCGCCTGGCTCTCAGGTGCTGGGCGGTGCAACCGCCCAGTCTAGCAGTGCCACCGCCAAACCCTTCGGTTCACTGTTTGGACTTCAAATTTAGCCCAAACCAATTCTAATTTTGGGCACAGTTGACCCCTAACCAGGATATAGGATTATCTCTTAAACCTAATCCTAATTACAAGTGAACTACATAACAAAACACATCCTAAGCAAGTTTTCAACCGCGAACGTCGAGTCTTGTTCCGGCGAGCTTTCCGACGAACTTCTTCCGACGGACTCCCAGCAAGCTCCCGAACTTGTGATGACTTTAACGAGTAACCGAGCCTTCTCGGTGATCTCCGTGAATCTCCGACGACCTCTTCGGCGAACTTTCAAAAATTCCGATAGGTTCCCGATTTCTTCTCGGTTGGTTCCGGCAACATCTCCGACGATTCTTCGGACTCTTAAACGTCCATCGAACTTGACTCCGATATTCTTGCTTTGTGTTTTCTGGTTATCGTAGTTAATCCTGCATACTTAACTCAATAATATGGATTAGATCAATTAACCCATCAATTGATTTTATCATCAAAATCCGAGATTCAACAATCTCCCCCTTTTTGATGATGACAATCAATTGATGACGGAGTTAAATATAACTCCCCCTATCTATATGCCATATTATGAGAAGATGAAAACACTTGAATTTCATCCATTGAATTCAAGCATAAACCGATGAGTTCTAACCGTAGAACTTATCGTTATTCTCATTAAGCAATAGTAAATACAAAACTTCGATGAAAATTATTTTCAAGTCGAATGATAAGAGACAATTTTTACTACGGCAGGAGATAAAGATTTTCAACATGAATTTCATGATATAAATGTAAGGCATGCTTTCAATATGATCAATCAATCTTGCGATATTCTCAAAGATTTTGCAAGGCATATAAGACATTCATGTCACTTAAGCTTTTGTAATTCATATAAGACATGTTAACGATGCGCATAAGACATTTTCATTAAGGTATGCTATCAAAATGGTATAAGTCATCATTTAGTCATCACTTCTCCCCCTTTGTCATCAACAAAAAAGGGAATAAGACTTGAAGCATATAACTTGTGATTATAATATCAGGAATTCATCACTGATCATACAAAAATTCATCATCCAAAATTAAGTATGCTAAAATATTTACGTAGAGTTCATCTTAAAGGAAAAATCAGCATTCATCCAAAAGCATATATCCAGAATTTTAAAATTACATATAAAAAGAAGGTTCAGTTTTCGTTCAAAAGATGACCAGCTTCGAACTTGATATTAAGAGTAAACAGAACAGAATAAAAAGATACATCAATCCTTATGAGGTAATGCATAGTGCTGATACATAACATCTATTTTTTGATTTAGTTGTCGTAGTTCCTTCAAAATTTCAATTTGCTAGAGTTGAATTTGTTCTTGCTGCGATTTGAGTTGGTCTTGTTGGAATTTGATCTGAGACAGTTCTGCCATAATGAGTCCTTCAGAGGATGAAACAGGAGCTGAAGGTGTTGCACCAAAGGGACTAGGAGGAGGAGATTCATTTCCCCTAAAAATTGGTGTTTCTGGTTATTCTACTGGTGGAGGAATAGGATCAGTCCTCCTAGGTTGCCTTACCCATATTCCATTGTTAAATATGCACCTAAGTCTCTTTAGTAGATTTTTATTAATGATGTTATACCTATCACTTTGAATTGTTTTTTCATCGGGTGGGATGCAAATGTCATAGGCATGAAGAATTCTAGTGATTAACCCCCCATATGGTAACATAGTATCTTTAGCTGTAATATCCTACATGTGTTGCCGTATTGAATATCCAAAACAGTTATGTTGACCGGTCATAATCCAATACATGGTGCTTATCTCTATTAGACTCATTTCATCAAGATGATATTGCTTAGGGAATAGTATGCTTGTTATGATATGATGAAGAATCTTAGAGTTAAAAGGTAGTAAGTGTTCGCAACTCTTGGGTATTATTCCGAGGTCCGAGTTTGCAAAAATGGTTTCGACAGCTTCGGTGTAAGTTGCTTATATTAACATCCCATTTACCTCTAAAATAGCAGCCCCTATCTTTTTCAATGATTCCAATTAGTTCACAAATAGTATGATCATAAATCCTAATTTGTGTGCCTAAAAGGTAAGTACTTAGGCTATCGTTATCTACCCATAGGTTTGCATAAAAGAGCCTAACTATCCTAGGATAAATTGGTTCATCTATTTGTAGGAGAGGTAGGGCCTCTAGATGAGCAAACCACCTAATGGGTTCTAAGTCTCCTAGTTCATCGAGATCAACGTGTTTACCGTTATGGATATATCTTGTTTCAAATTTTGGAAACTTAAGGGCTTCTTCTTTGGATCTAAAATGATCATGGTCATATGAATCTCCTTCAATCCTTTTCCCTTTTGATCTCTTAGGAGCCATTTTCTAGACAAGATGAAAAAGATATATGAAATTGTAATGAGTAGGTAAAACAAGAAGAAAGGGAAGGAAGGATTTTACCTTATGGAGTGTTTCTTGGAGGATGGAGAGCTTGGACCAACAAGAATCCTTCTCCAAGGTTTGTAGAGGTTAGAATGAGGGATTGAGAGAGTTTGGGAGAGTTGGAGCAAGGCTTCCTCGGGTTGGGGGCGGTGTCACCGCCGGCCCTAACCATTTGGGATTTATAGGGTGTCTCGGGCGGTGCCACCGCCAAACCGAGCGGTGCCACCGCCTAGCGCCCGAGCGCTCAAGCGGTGCTACCGCTGGTTCTGGCGGTGCCACCGCTGACGTGCAGCATTTTTTTTTTTTTTTTTTTTTGACTCAAGATAGGTTAAGGTAATTTAACGTGTCATTTAGAATCGAAAGAGAAGGATCAAATTCATTGAGGAACGGAGAGAGGATGAAAAACTTTACGAAAAATCCATTCAAACAAGTTTATTCTTAGGGACAATTTAACATACCTAATTCCCTTCTAATGAATTCAAATTGGTCTTCATTCAAAGCTTTTGTAAATATATCTGCTAATTGATGCTTTGTGTCAATGAATTCTAGAACAATATCATTGTTAAGGACATGTTCGCGTATGAAATGATGCCTAACGTCGATGTGCTTAGTTCTAGAGTGCTGAATTGGATTTTTAGTAAGACATATGGCACTAGTATTATCACATTTTATGGGAATGCTTTTAAAGTGAATTTCATAGTCTTCTAATGTATTTTTCATCCAAACAACTTGTGCACAGCATGCACTTGCAACAATATATTCGGCTTCCGCCGTAGATAGTGCAACTGAATTTTGTTTCTTGGAAGTCCAAGAAACAAGTGCATGTCCTAAAAATTGGCATGTTCCGGATGTACTTTTTCTATCTATCCTACATTCGCCAAAATCGGCATCTTCATAAGCTATTAAATCGAATTTTTCAGATTTTGGATACCACAATCCTAGATTTGGAGTTCCTTTAAGATACCTAAATATTCTTTTAATACTTTTAAGATGAGATAATTTAGGATTTAATTTAAACCTAGCGCAAAGTCCTACACTAAACATAATATCCGGTCTAGTCGCAGTGAGGTAGAGTAGACTACCTATCATTCCCCTATATGTTTTTTGATTAAAATTTTCACTATTTTCATACATATCTAACTTAGTCGCGGTACTCATAGGGGTGTTTATTGCTTTTGAATTATCCATGTTAAATCGTTTTAACAGTTCTAATGTATATTTAGATTGGTTAAGAAATATACCATCACTAAGTTGTTTGATTTGTAATCCTAAAAAGAAAGTTAATTCACCCATTAAACTCATTTCAAATTCATGACTCATACATTTGGCAAATGGTTCACATAGTGATTCATCCGAAGAGCCAAAAATAATATCGTCAACATAAATTTGCACAATAAGAAAATTATTTTCTAAATGTTTAATAAACAATGTAGTATCAACCTTGCCTTTGGCAAAATTATTTAAAATAAGAAAGGAACTAGGCCTTTCATACCAAGCTCTAGGAGCTTGTTTCAAGCCATAGAGAGCCTTAGTCAATTTGAATACATGATTAGGAAGAAGAGAATTTTCAAATCCGGGAGGTTGTTCGACATATACTTCTTCGGAAATAAAACCATTCAAGAAAGCACTTTTGACATCCATTTGAAATAGTTTAAAATTATTACTACTAGCATAGGCAAGGAGCATCCTTATGGCTTCTAATCAAGCCACGGGAGCGAAGGTTTCTTCGTAATTGATACCTTCTTCTTGGTTGAAACCTTTGGCCACTAATCTAGCCTTGTTTCTAACCACGATACCATTTTCGTCTTGCTTGTTTCTAAAGACCCATTTAGTACCAATGAATAAATGGTCACTAGGTTTAGGAACAAGCTTCCATACCTTATTCCTCTCAAATTGATTTAATTCCTCTTGCATTGCAATAACCCAAAAATCATCTTTTATGGCTTCATCAATGCATTTAGGTTCGATTTGAGAAAGGAAGGTGGCGTTAGCACAAAAATTCTTGAAAGAGGAACGAGTTTGAACCCCTTTTGATGTATCTCCTAGAATTAGCTCCTTTGGATGAGCGTCTATATACCTCCATTCCTCAGGTAAGGAAATTTCGGAAGAAGGTGCATCCAAGTTGCTATTTTGAGGAGGGGGTTCATTTAAATTCAAATTATCAAAACCAAGATCATCATCAAAATCATTTTTCTTTAAATTAGAAATTTCATTAAAAACTACATGAATAGACTCTTCTATTACTAAGGTTCTTTTGTTAAAAACCCGAAAAGCCTTAGAAACGGAAGAGTAACCAAGAAAGATGCCTTCATCGGATTTAGCATCAAATTTTCCTAAGGCATCCTTTTCATTCAAAATAAAGCATTTACAACTGAAAACTTTAAAATAGGAAATATTTGGTTTTTTGTTATTCCATAATTCATAGGGAGTTTTTGATAGAGATGGTCTTATTAGGACCCTATTCATGATGTAGCAAGCCGTATTTACAGCTTTGGCCCAAAAATACTTGGGTAGACTATGTTCATTTAACATCGTTCTTGTCATTTCTTATAGGTTTCTATTTTTTCTTTCAACTACTCCATTTTGTTGGGGATTCCTCGGAGTGGAGAAGTTGTGATTGTATCCATTAACTTCACAAAAAATTTGAAAGTCACGGTTTTGAAATTCGCCACCGTGATCACTCCGAATTGATGAAATCATGAAACCTTTTTCGTTTTGAGTGAGTTTACAAAATTTAGAGAAACACTTGAAACAATCACTTTTGTGAGCTAAGAAATAGGTCCAAGTGTATCTAGTATAGTCATCCACAATTACAAACGCATATTTGCTTCCTCCTAGACTTGTCGTGTTAATTGGTCCAAATAAGTCCAAATGAATCAATTGTAATAGTCTAGTGGTGCTAATTTGAGTTTTTGATTTGAAACTAGTTTTTATTTGTTTACCTAGTTGACATGCATCACATACTTTGTCCTTAATAAACTTTATATTTGGAATTCCTCGCACTAATTCTCTAGATGAGATCTTAGATATTAGTTTCATGCTTGCATGGCCTAGTCTCCTATGCCAAAGCCAAGCATCATCATTTAAAGCGGAGAAGCACATTTCATTTCTTAGTTCATCAAGGTTGATGGTGTATACATTATTTTGTTTTAATGCAATCATAGTTATGTTATGGTTTGGTTTTTCAATAATGCACACATTTGAATCAAATCTAACGATATAACCCTTATCGCATAATTGACTAACACTCAAGAGATTATGTTTCAATCCATCAACTAGTAAGACATCATCAATAGAAAATTTTAATTTGTTACCTATGGTTCCCTTGCCAATGATTTTGCCTTGGTTGTTGTCTCCGAAGGTGACGTACCCTTCTTCTTTGCTAGTGAGCATAGAAAAATGAGATGAATCTCCAGTCATATGTCTTGAGCATCCACTATCTAGATACCATCTCTTGCTCCTAGCTTGTGATAATGTATGTTTCTACAAGAAGGGATTATTTTTAGGTACCCATTTTCTTTTGGGTGCCTTAAAAACGTGTTCATCATATTGCATAGAATTGATCATGGTTCCTTTAGGAACCCAAATTAGTTTGTTCGGACTAATTTTCTTGAATGGACATTTATAAGTTTTATGTCCATATTTGCAACAAAAGTTGCAATTGCTTTGGTGCCGAACATGTAAGACGGGGCCTTTAATGAAAGTGGTTGGATTTTGGTGAGGACTTCTCACAAATCCGATTCCACTTCTTTTAGGAACTTGACCCTTATTTGTAAGGATCATGTTCAAAGATTTGCTACCAACCTCGAATTTCTTCAAGGTGTCCTTAAGTAGCAAGTTCTCCTTTTGGAGAGATTCTAGATCATGGCATTTGATACATGGTGCTAAATTATCATTATATTCAGTTTTTAATTTATCGATATCACAAGTGAGACTATCATGCTCCTTTTTTAGCAATTTATATTTTCTACTAATTGTCTTACATTCATCAAATAACTCATGGAAAGCATTTAATAATTCATGATAAGGTAAATCTGCATTAATTAAATCCATTACCTCTTCTCCGATGGCCATTAGGGCGTAATGAGCAACTTGCTCGGTGTTGGACTCCTCTTCTTCGGACGCGCTTGAATCATCCCACGTTGCCTTGAGCGCCTTCTTCTTTGATGTTCTCTTTTTGGCTTGAGGACAATCGTTCTTGTAGTGTTCCAGTTTTTTGCACTCATAGCAAATTACTTGGTCCTTCTTATGTTCAAATTTATTTTTTGTATTATTTTTAAATTTGTTCTTTCTTAAATATTTTTTAAATTTTTGAGTTAAAAGTGCAATGTCATTGTCACTGTCCTCATCACTTGATGTTCCTTTCAAGTGGTCTTCTTGTGATGTGAGTGTCATATCCTTCCTGTTCTTTGGAAGGGGGTTCTAAAGCTCGTCATGAGCTTGATATGTCATTTCGTAGGTCATTAGAGACCCAATAAGTTCTTCAAGAGGGAATGTTTTAAGGTCTTTGGCATCTTGAATTACCGTAACTTTTGGATCCCAACTTTTAGGGAGGGATCTTAAGATTTTAGTTACTAGTTCAAAGTTAGTAAAATCTTTACCAAGAGCTTTGAGTCCATTGATGACATCCATGAACCGAGTGTACATGTCTCCGATGGACTCACTTGGTTTCATTCGGAAAAGTTCGTAAGAGTGTACAAGGATGTTGATTTTGGACTCTTTCACTCGGCTAGTGCCTTCATGAGTGACCTCAAGAGTTCTCCAAATATCAAAAGCCGAATCACAAATTGAAACACGATTAAATTCATTTTTGTCTAGTGCACAAAATAAGACATTCATAGCCTTTGCGTTTAAAGCAAAAACCTTCTTCTCCGATTCATTCCATTCGCTCATCGGAAGAGAAGATTTTTGAAATCCGTTTTCAACAATAGTCCAAAGCTCGAAATCCATAGAAATGTGGAAGATCCTCATACGAATCTTCCAATAAGTATAATCTGACCCATTAAACAAGGGTGGACGTGTGATAGAGTGACCCTCATGTATGCCGGAGTAAGCCATCTCTCTTGGGTATCAAACCAAATGAGAGTGAGCCTAGCTCTGATACCAATTGTTAGGATTGGAGCAGCACTAAGAGGGGGGGGTGAATTAGTGCAACGGTAAAGTGCGATAAACTTTTCACAATTTAAATACTTTCGGAACCTTCGTACGATAAAAGCAACGATTTAAACAATTTGAAACCGTTTCGATTGCGTTTTAACTTGAAGGGATAAGTAAGACGGAGACAAAGAAGTAGAGCATTAAAGTGCAAATGGTTTGCAGTAATATAAATGACAATAAGTAAATGCAAACCAGAGATCACGCCGATTTTACAGTGGTTCGGTCAAATGACCTACATCCACTTGCGAGGCCCCTCTTCGATGAGGCTCCCACCTTCCACTAGCAAATCTCTTGAAGGGGAAGGGTAAATACCCCTCTTACAACTTTTTGCAAGTGGTTCACTCTCTTACAGATTTTCAGCAAGAAAGAAGGAGGTGAACCTAGCAAATTGGAAACAAGACTAGCAAAGATTTTTCTAAGACCTTTCTCTCAATCAATTGCTTCTCAAAAAGTTGTAATCTCAGCTGAGATTTGAGGGGTATTTATAGGCCTCAAGAGGATTCAAATTTGGGTTCCAAAATTTGAATTCTCTTTGGGTTCCCGATGCTGGCGGTGCCACCGCTTGTCAGTTGCGGTGCCAACGCCTGTCAATTTCTGACACTGATAGTGGACTGGCGGTGCCACCGCCCAGCCAAACGGTGCCACCGCCCAGCTCTCGGGTGCTGGGTGGTGCCACCGCCCAGCCCAGGTGGTGCCACCACCTAGCTCTCGGGTGCTGGGCGGTGCCACCGCCCAGCTCTTGGGTGCTGGGCGGTGCAACCGCCCAGTCTGGCGGTGCCACCGCCGGACCCTTCGGTTCATTGTTTGGACTTCAAATTTAGCCCAAACCAATTCTAATTTTGGGTACAGTTGACCCCTAACTAGGATATAGGATTATCTCTTAATCCTAATCCTAATTACAAGTGAACTACATAACAAAACACATCCTAAGCAAGTTTTCAACCGCGAACGTCGAGTCTTGTTCCGACGAGCTTTCCGACGAACTTCTTCCGATGGACTCCCAGCAAGCTCCCGAACTTGCGATGATTTTAACGAGTAGCCGAGCCTTCTCGGTGATCTCCGTGAATCTCCGACGACCTCTTCGGCGAACTTTCGAAAATTCCGACAGGTTCCCGATTTCTTCTCGGTTGGTTCCGGCAACATCTCCGACGATTCTTCGAACTCTTAAACATCCATCGAACTTGACTCCGGTATTCTTGCTTTGTGTTTTCTGGTTATCGTAGTTAATCCTACACACTTAACTTAATAATATGGATTAGATCAATTAACCCATCAATTGATTTTATCATCAAAATCCGAGATTCAACAAGCCACACCGTTGCCGCCGCCGCAACCGTGGCCACAGCCACCTTCCCATCTTCCTTTGAAGGGGATATAAATAGGAATAACCTTTATATATGAACAAATACTAGAAGACCATAATACGCAGCGGAATTAAATGTAAGCACAATCAAACAGAACACCAAGATATACGTGGAAAACCCCTTCAATGTGAAGGGTGAAAACCACGGGGCAAACTAGAGATAATCCACTATGAGAATAATGAATATACAAATCTCAATCTCTTGCCCTAAACCCTAGCAACAACCATAAGAGAATAACTGGGATACAAGGATCACGTCACTGCCCACAATATCTAAAACCTCCCCAAGTAATCACAGCAAGAGTCTACTATAGATTTGATCTAACTTGAGATAAGATCACTGCTAGATGATTGAGAACAGTCTCTTTGCGTTGTCCTTGTCTTCTTCCCTTTCTTTCTCTTCCTTTTCTGCCTTGTTCTCCTTCTTTTCTTTGGAATCCCGTGGTTGTATTCTTCTCCCACGTTGCTGCCCTATTTATGCCTTTTTCTGCCTCCAAAACGTAGCCACCACACCCCCTTAATGTTAATTAGGGTTAGGTTAAGAGGGGGTGTGGGCTGTGGGCTGTGGGCTGTGGGCTGCCCAAGCCCACTATGGGCTGAATCTGTGGGCTGTCAGCCCAACAACCTCCCCGTTCAGCCCATAAGGGAGGCTCTCCTATGACTCCTCAATGTGAAGTCATGCCGACCAGTTGTCAGCATATCTCCTGCCTTTCTTTTGGTAAGGTCCTCATTCCATTTGGTAGCAGTACCAAATCATAAGTGTGGTTCTTCTAAAGAGCATCCATATCTTTCTGCATAGCAACTAACCACTTCTCTTTTTACTCACTTTCAACTGCTTCCTGGTAACTCTCTGGTTCACCTGCATCAGTAAGCATCACATACTCATCTGTAGAGTATCTTCTGGAAGGTTGACGTTGTCTAGAAGATCTTCTCAACTGAGGTTCTGTTGGAACTTGCTCTCCTATTTCTTCTTGCTCAACATGTCCTACAGGTAGATCAACATCAGGTTTTACACCATCTTCCTGCACATCTCCCCCATCACCCTGATATACTGGAGGAATAATTGGGTCACAATCTACTAATCCTTCTGTAGAAGTCTTGGCTGGTGCCTTCTTCTTCAAATCTTCAAAGGTTTGATCCTCAAAGAAGACCACATCTCTACTTCTAAACACCTTCTGCTTTTCTGGATCCCAAAGCCTGTAACCAAAATGATCATGTGAGTTGTCACACCCCTAAAAATATCCATGATATTTAAAATTTTTTTTTTTTTGTTTTCGTCACAACTAACCCAGGATCCAAACACACATTTGAGGTCACTAAGAAAACATTCAGATCAAAAATTTCACTTCTATAATCTACCAATTCATAACCCTGTGCAATTCATAAACATAGCACACATCACTCGATAATTTATACAATCTGAACTCAACTCATCAAAATAAAAACCACAATATAAATCCACAGTGGGGAAATCTATGCAGTCACCACAATCATCGATTTACCATAAGTTCATATCATTACACGAATTTAATTTAACATTCCAAAACCCTATACATGAGGGATCCTTTAACTTACACAAAATCCACAGGTTTAGATTCATAGTCACATTTCATTAGATGCAAGGTAGCTTATACACAACTACATATATGCTAACAAAAGTTCTGCCCAACGTCTTCTAAACTCTCCACTGCCTCAGCCCATTCTTAACATTTAAGCAAGCGATACGCTATCCTGAAAAATTTATCAACAAATGGGGTGAGCATAAAGAGCTCAGCAAGTGACTAACATATCCATATCAAAATAGTACAATTTCCAAAGAGATGTAGTTTTCAAACACAAAGCAGAATATACGATTTCGTATACATAATATCATTAGGAGCAGAATCATAATTGTCCTTTTTAATCATACATATTTGGTTCCTGACAGATGGGGCATAGAGTAATTGGAGCATATCAGAAACAAAGGAAACATATCGGAGCTTATCAATGGCATTTAAAATGTTCCAAATCACATCAACGACATATGGAACATTACAAAGCAAAATCAACAGTGAATGAAGCATTTCAGAGCATATCAAACTCAGATGTCGTACAGAAGCTCAAACGTCGTCCTTGACGTTGCAATCATATCATAACTATCCAGAGCACGAACAGAAATAACTCACCAAAACTCTGGATGTCACATCAAACATATAGAGGGTGTAGTGGGATCTCAGTCAGAATGTGATTCATCCATTTCTGAATGACCACCTGACAAAAGTCTCCCACGTTTGGGAGCTCCATCCACCCACGTCTAGGTGAAGTCAAAGGGGGTCGGCAGAGCATCGCAGGCTCTAAGCAATATCCCACAAAGTGGGACCCCACAAAGCGGGCAAATAAGCGCATACCAGAATATCCCACAAAGCGGGACCCCACAAAGCGGGCAAATAAGCGCATACCAGAATATCCCACAAAGCGGGACCCCACAAAGCGGGCAAATCAGCGCATACCCTTTACCATTTCTGGCAAAGGTCCAGACAATCCCACACACCAGAGTATAAGAAGGCAGTTTCAACAATAAGTAGCATATAACGGAAGCACACGCGGAACAACCAAACGTACATGTGCCTTTTCAAAAGCAATGTGATGCAAGGAACAAATCTCTCACAAAAGTATTCGTTTTAGGAAAGAAATGAAAGCAAGAGTGTACAGGGATTCCAAGCAATCATAATCAGCTCAATTCTAATAAGAAGATTAGACGAATTCAAGTATCCAAAGGAAATGGAACAGAATACGCGAAATCGACCAAAGCTCGATTTCGGACAGAATTCCAGTGGCACATCAAACAAATATTTCAGAATAACAATTATGCTCCAATACCCATAGGAAGGCTATGGTCGAACCATATATCAATCTTTATTCGGATGGAATAGATTTCATATGAAACAGGGCTCCCAACACAGAGTTACCTCTGATTTGGTAACACAAGGTCAAAATCACAATCACTGTTTTGCAGAATTTATAGGGTCGGATTCAACAGGTAATAGGGTAGGCAATTGAATTCCAAAATTTCCAAACTGTATGTCAAAAGAAAGATTTTAAAATATAGTTTCAAATAAAATCAGTTTGGTACAAATCAGAATTTTCAACAGGGCGTTATAGGTAATTTAGTATCGATAGGTCAGAAATCTTGAAGTCTGTTTTACAGCATCTATAGTCTCATTTGAAAAAAATGTTTGGGTAAGTATTCGGTGTCCAAATTCTACAAAATCGGTGTCAAAAGAAAGACATAAGAGTCTAATTACAAACAAAATAGTTCTTGTCTGAATTCACATTTTGTGCTAAAACTTATAGCCGAAACAGTGTATAGGGGTCAGTATACCGAAAATATTTCAGAATGCATGGTTTTAAGTCCAAGGAGAGACAAATCAGTTTCTAAATAGAAATCTTCCAATTTATTTTGAATCAACATAAAAACAGAGTCTAATACTTCTGTAGGATGGGGTTAGAATACTTGCCTTTGGAAATTTTGATCCGAAATGACAAGATTAAAGCAAGAACCCTAAAAGCCCCAATTTTCTTTCTCTTCTTCTTCTTCTTCTTCTTCTTCTTCTTCTTCTTCTTCTTTCTTTCTTTCTTTCCCTGATCACCCACGAGCTGCCTCCTCTGCTTCCTTAACAACGAAGGCAGAGAAAGTTAAGCGGTGGAATTTGTCATTTGGTGCATTTTGCAGTTTAGTCCTTGTTTTTATCATATTCACGATTAGGTCCTTAGGGTTTACATATAGGTCCTCAGATTCTTTCTTTTTTTTTTTTTTTTTTTTTTGAACAGATCTCCCAAATCTTAAAAATAAGTTGCCTCTGATTCATACTCTATTTCTTTTGTCAATTAAAATAGATGCTTACATTATCACCAAAAATTTATACGAACATTCGGAAATGAGAGGTGTTACACTCTCCCCCCCTTAAAAGAAAAATTTAGTCCTCTAAATTTATCGTACCTCTATTCGATGAAAAGACGAGGATACACCTTTTTCATTTCCTCTTCTAGCTCCCAAGTTGTCTCTTCTCCAGAATGATGTCTCCAATTTACTTGAACCAGTGGGATGACCCGATTCCTTAGGACTTTTTCTTTCTTATCAATAATCTGAATAGGCTCTTCCACATAGGATAAATCTTTATCGAACTCCATCAGCTCATACTTAATGATGTGAGAAGGGTCATACATATACTTTCTAATCATCGAGACATGAAATATATCATGGACATGGCTCAATGCTGGTGGTAAGGCAATCCTGTAAGCGACAGAACCAACCCTCTCAAGAACCTCAAAAGGTCCAATAAATCTTGGGTTTAACTTTCCTTTCTTCCCAAACCTTATAATGCCTTTGGAAGGGGAGACTTTTAAGAATACAAAATCTCCGATTTCGAACTCAATATCTCGTCTCCTATTATCGGCATAACTCTTTTGACGACTCTGAGCAGTTTTTAGCCTTTTTCTTATAACTTGAATTTTCTCGGTAGTTTCTTGTACTTTTTCCGGTGCTAACAGCTTTCTATCACCAACTTCCTCCCAACATATAGGTGTTATGCACTTCCGCCCATATAAAGCTTCATAAGGGGCCATCTGAATACTTGAATGATAACTATTGTTATATGTGAACTCAACAAGTGAAATATCCTTATCCCATTCACCTTTCCAATCCATAACATAGGCTCTAAGCAAATCCTCAAGTGTTTGAATTGTTCTTTCTGACTGACCGTCAGTCTGAGGATGATATGCAGTACTAAACTTGACTTTAGTGCCCATAGATTCCTGTAATCTTCTCCAGAATCTAGAGAGAAATCTGGAGTCTCTATCAGAGATGATCTCCTTTGGAATACCATGAAGTCTTACTATTTCATTAACATATAAATCTGTAAGTCTATCAAGCGAATAAGTCATATTAATCGGAAGGAAATGTGCAGATTTTGTTAACCTATCAATGATAACCCAAATAGCATCATGCTTCCTCGAGGTTCTGGGTAGTCCTGAAACAAAATCCATAGTAATACATTCCCATTTCCATTCAGGTATAACTAAAGGTTGCAGCAACCCTCCAGGTCTTTGGTGTTCTACTTTGATTTGCTGACACGTCAAACATTTTGAAACATACATTGCAATTTCCTTCTTCATGCCTTCCCACCAATAATAACTTTGAAGATCTCTATACATCTTAGTGCTCCCAGGGTGTAGGGCGTACTTTGAAGTATGACTTTCTTTTAGGATTTGATTCTTGATATCTAGTTCATTTGGTACACATACTCTCTCCCCAAATCTCAATAGGCCATCCTTTGAAACTTGAAATTGTGGCTTCAATTCCTTTTCTACTTCACTCCTCAAGTAGATTAAGTGTGGATCTCGTAATTGTCCCTCCTTAATTTGTTGCATAAGATCAGACTGCACTTGAATGGAGGCCATCAAAATCATCGAGTCTTGCTCTTTCCTCAAAGCTTTCAAATCAAAATTTTCTTCTATTAGCTTCCATTGCTTCACGACCAGACTAGCCATAAAACTTGTAGATTTTCTACTAAGTGCATCAGCTACAACATTGGCCTTGCCCGGGTGATAACGGATGGCACAATCATAATCCTTCAGAAGTTCTATCAATCTTCGCTGCCTCATGTTTAACTCTTTCTGAGTGAAAATATATTTTAAACTCTTGTGATCAGTGAAGATTTCAAACTGTCGACCATACAAATAATGTCTCCAGATCTTTAGAGCAAAAATGATTGCTGCTAATTCCAAATCATGAGTTGAATAATTCAATTCATAACCTTTAAGTTGCCTAGAAGCATAAGCAATTACTCTCCCTTCCTGCATCAAAACACATCCTAGGCCCTTTCTTGAAGCATCAGTATAAACTACAAATCCCTCACTACCACTTGGAATAGTGAGAATAGGGGCACTAGTCAATCTTCTTTTTAACTCTTGAAAGCTTTGCTCACAATCATCGCCCCATACAAATTTCATATTCTTCTTAGTGAGTTTGGTGAGAGGTTGAGCAATTCGAGAAAATCCCTCCACAAATCTCCTGTAATAACCTGCCATGCCCAAGAAACTTCTAACCTCTGTTACATTTGTTGGTACTTCCCATTCAACTACAGCTTCTATTTTCCTTGGATCAACAGATATACCCTTCCCTGAAATCACATGGCCTAAGAAAGCAACTTCATTCAACCAAAATTCACATTTGCTGAACTTCGCATACAACTTCTTTTCTCTTAGTATGGACAACACATCTCTCAAGTGTTCCTCATGCTCCTGGTTACTCTTTGAATACACCAATATGTCATCAATAAATACAATTACACAGATATCCAAGAGCGGTTGAAATATCCTATTCATTAGTTCCATAAAAGCTGCAGGGGCATTTGTCAAACCAAACGGCATCACCAAGAATTCATAATGACCATATCGAGTTCTGAAAGCTGTTTTTGAAATATCCTCCTCCTTGATCTTTAACTGATAGTAACCTGACCTCAGGTCAATCTTAGAGAATACTTGTGCACCCTGCAGTTGATCAAACAAATCATCAATTCTAGGTATGGGATATTTGTTTTTGATGGTCACCTGATTCAACTGTCTATAATCAATACAAAGCCTCAATGTTCTATCCTTCTTCTTCACTAATAGTACCGGAGCACCCCATGGGGACACACTGGGTCGTATGAAACCCTTATCTAATAATTCTTGTATTTGCTTCTTTAATTCTTCTAGCTCAAGTGGTGCCATTCTGTAGGGAGGCTTAGATATTGGGGTGGTACTGGGGACTAGATCAATAGCAAATTCACCCTCTCTATCTAGAGGTAAACCAGGCAAGTCGTCTGGAAATACATCAGGGAATTCTTTGACCACTGAAATTTCATCTAGGTGGGTTTCCTGATTTGAATGCTCCTTTACACACACCACATAACAAAAACAACCTTTCTGCATAAGATGATAAGCTTGAAGTGCGGATATTAAGCAAGGAGGCAAATCATGCTTAATGCCCTCAAGGAAAAATATAGGCTGATCTGGTATGCAGAAAGTAATTATTTTTTTGTAACAATCAATACTAGCGTGATGAGAAGATAACTAATCCATGCCGAGTATAATATCAAAGCCCTGGATCTCTAGGAGAATCAAATCAGCAAGGAATTCGTGGTCTCCAATAGAGATCAAACAAGATGGGTAGACCAAGTTTGTTGCCAATGAATCTCCAACAGCAGTTGTTACATATAACATATAATCCTGGGGTTTAGGTGGAATATCCAAGTGACCAGCAAAGTATTTTGAAACAAACGATAAGTTGGAGCCGGGATCAAACAAAACTTTTGCATTTCTTTTAGAAACATGAAGAATACCTTCCACCACTGATTTAGAAGCTCTAGAATCTTGTTCAGTGATAGCGTATACTCTAGCATGGGCTGAGGGTCTAGGAGACAGTGGCTCCTTTTTTCTGTTCAGTGGGCAATCTCTTAGTTGATGACCTAGCTTTCCACAACCAAAACATGCTCCAGTCACCCGAAAACACCGGCTTGTTTCATGATTTAATCCGCATTTTGCACATAATTGAGTCCTCCCCAATGGTTTCCTTTTCTCAAATCCAGATGTCTTAAACCTCTTGTTACTATCTTCATATTCATTTTCTTTGATCAATCTCTAATGACAGTCAATAAACCTCAAATAAAGATAATATTCTTAGTGATTCTCAAATCATGCTCTGATACCACCTCTGTCACACCCCTAAAAATATCCATGATATTTAAAATTTTTTTTTTTTGTTTTCGTCACAACTAACCCAGGATCCAAACACACATTTGAGGTCACTAAGAAAACATTTAGATCAAAAATTTCACTTCTATAATCTACCAATTCATAACCCTGTGCAATTCATAAACATAGCACACATCACTCGATAATTTATACAATCTGAACTCAACTCATCAAAATAAAAACCACAATATAAATCCATAGTGGGGAAATCTATGCAGTCACCACAATCATCGATTTACCATAAGTTCATATCATTACACGAATTTAATTTAACATTCCAAAACCCTATACATGAGGGATCCTTTAACTTACACAAAATCCACAGGTTTAGATTCATAGTCACATTTCATTAGATGCAAGGTAGCTTATACACAACTACATATATGCTAACAAAAGTTCTGCCCAATGTCTTCTAAACTCTCCACTGCCTCAGCCCATTCTTAACATTTAAGCAAGCGATACGCTATCCTAAAAAATTTATCAACAAATGGGGTGAGCATAAAGAGCTCAGCAAGTGACTAACATATCCATATCAAAATAGTACAATTTCCAAAGAGATGCAGTTTTCAAACACAAAGCAGAATATACGATTTCGTATACATAATATCATTAGGAGCAGAATCATAATTGTCCTTTTTAATCATACATATTTGGTTCCTGACAGATGGGGCATAGAGTAATTGGAGCATATCAGAAACAAAGGAAACATATCGGAGCTTATCAATGGCATTTAAAATGTTCCAAATCACATCAACGACATATGGAACATTACGAAGCAAAATCAACAGTGAATGAAGCATTTCAGAGCATATCAAACTCATATGTCGTACAGAAGCTCAAACGTCGTCCTTGACGTTGCAATCATATCATAACTATCCAGAGCACGAACAGAAATAACTGACCAAAACTCTGGATGTCACATCAAACATATAGAGGGTGTAGTGGGATCTCAGTCAGAATGTGATTCATCCATTTCTGAATGACCACCTGACAAAAGTCTCCCATGTCTGGGAGCTCCATCCACCCACGTCTAGGTGAAGTCAAAGGGGGCCGGCAGAGCATCGCAGGCTCTAAGCAATATCCTACAAAGCGGGACCCCATAAAGCGGGCAAATAAGCGCATACCAGAATATCCCACAAAGCGGGACCCCACAAAGCGGGCAAATAAGCGCATACCAGAATATCCCACAAAGCGGGACCCCACAAAGCGGGCAAATCAGCGCATACCCTTTACCATTTCTGGCAAAAGTCCAGACAATCCCACACACCAGAGTACAAGAAGGCAGTTTCAACAATAAGTAGCATATAACGGAAGCACACGCGGAACAACCAAACGTACATGTGCCTTTTCAAAAGCAATGTGATGCAAGGAACAAATCTCTCACAAAAGTATTCGTTTTAGGAAAGAAATGAAAGCAAGAGTGTACAGGGATTCCAAGCAATCCTAATCAGCTCAATTCTAATAAGAAGATTAGACGAATTCAAGTATCCAAAGGAAATGGAACAGAATACGCGAAATCGACCAAAGCTCGATTTCGGACAGAATTCCAGTGGCACATCAAACAAATATTTCAGAATAACAATTATGCTCCAATACCCATAGGAAGGCTATGGTCGAACCATATATCAATCTATATTCGGATGGAACAGATTTTATATGAAACAGGGCTCCCAACACAGAGTTACCTCTGATTTGGTAACACAAGGTCAAAATCACAATCACTGTTTTGCAGAATTTATAGGGTCGGATTCAACAGATAATAGGGTAGGCAATTGAATTCCAAAATTTCAACACTGTATGTCAAAAGAAATATTTTCAAATCTAGTTTCAAATAAAATCAGTTTGGTACAAATCAGAATTTTCAACAGGGAGTTATAGGTAATTTAGTATCGATAGGTCAGAAATCTTGAAGTCTGTTTTACAGCATCTATAGTCTCATTTGAAAAAAATGTTTGGGTAAGTATTCGGTGTCCAAATTCTGCAAAATCGGTGTCAAAAGAAAGACATAAGAGTCTAATTACAAACAAAATAGTTCCTGCCTGAATTCACATTTTGTGCTAAAACTTATAGCCGAAACAGTGTATAGGGGTCAGTATACCGAAAATATTTCAGAATGCATGGTTTTAAGTCCAAGGAGAGACATATCAGTTTCTAAATAGAAATCTTCCAATTTATTTTGAATCAACATAAAAACAGAGTCTAATACTTCTGTAGGATGGGGTTAGAACACTTGCCTTTGGAAATTTTGACCCGAAATGACAAGATTAAAGCAAGAACCCTAAAAGCCCCAATTTTCTTTCTCTTCTTCTTCTTCTTCTTCTTCTTCTTCTTCTTTCTTTCCCTGATCACCCACGAGCTGCCTCCTCTGCTTCCTTAACAACGAAGGCAGAGAAAGCTTAAGCGGTGGAATTTGTCATTTGGTGCATTTTGTAGTTTAGTCCTTGTTTTTATCATATTCACGATTAGGTCCTTAGGGTTTACATATAGGTCCTCAGATTCTTTCTTTTTCTTTTTTTTTTTCTTTTGAACAGATCTCCCAAATCTTAAAAATAAGTTGCCTCTGATTAATACTCTATTTCTTTTGTCAATTAAAATAGATGCTTACATTATCACCGAAAATTTATACGAACATTCGGAAATGAGAGGTGTTACATGAGTAGCCAAGAAAAATACATTGTTTAAACTTACCATCCAGCTTGTACCTCTCATTATCTAGAATATATGCAAATGCACGACAACCAAACACTCTCAAATGCTTGTAGGAAATATCTTTCCCTGACCATACATGTTCTGCAACATCACCATCTAGGGCTGTACATGGTGATAAGTTGATCACATCAACTGTAGTCCTCAAAGCCTCATCCCAAAACCTTTTGGGTAGCTTGGCCTATGAAAGCATACATCTGATCTTTTTCATGATGGTGCAGTTCATCCTCTCTGCAATTGCATTATGCTGAGGTGTACCAGAAACTGTCATCTCATGTTGGATCCCATGTGACCTGCAATAGTCCTTAAACAATCCTGTATACTCACCACCATTATCTGATCTTATGCATTTCAATTTCCTTTCTGTCTCTCTTTTAACCCTGGCATGAAACTCTTTGAAGACATTAATCACCTGATCTTTAGTCTTCAATGTATAGGCCCAAACTTTCCTAGAAAAATCATCTATAAAAGTGACAAAATAAATTGCACCATTTATACCAAGAATATCAATAGATCTACCAGGAGTTTTTGTCCTCAAAGGACCACATACATCTGTATAAACATGATCTAAGGCATGCATTTTCTTAGACAAAGCAGGACTAGCAAATGAAACTCTATGTTGTTTACCAGCCAAACAATCAATACAAGGGTTCAAATGTATACCTTTGAGATCTGGTAATACCTCTATCTTGGAAAGAGCTTGTAGCCCCTTCTCGCTCATGTGTCCTAGTTGCCAATGCCACAACTCCATGCTAAAGTCTTTTTCTGTAGCATTTAACTACTCACCATAAGCTTTAGCCTGCAACTTGTACAAAGTATGACATTTCTTTCCATTAGCTATAACAAGAGAACCCTTACTGAGCTTCCATTGCCTTTGTGAAATCTACTATCATAGTCTTCATCATCTAGCATTCCAATTGAAATTAAATTCAGCCTCAAGTCAACCACATGCCTCACATCCGTAAGCACCAACTTGCAGCCAAGGTTGGTCTTTAAATGGATATCACCCATGCCTATGATGTCTGTTGTGCCATAGTTGCCCATCTTGATAACACCAAAATTTTCAGACCTATATGTAGCAAAAAACTCCCTCCGTGGTGTAGCATGATAAGAAGCACCTGTGTCAATCATCCACTCAAGATCCTGACACACACAAGAAAAAATATCATCAGAAGGAGACAAAATCAAATAATCACCACCTTGCATTGTAGTTGTGATATTATCTTTTGACTCTATAGACTCCACTTCTTTTCTCTTTTTCTTGCTCTTCTTAGGTTGCTTACATTGGTTCTTGTAATGTCCTTTCTCACCACAGTTATAGCAAATAATATCTTTTCTTGATCTTGACTTGCTTCTACCCATGCGTCAACTGCTTCTAGACTTTGACCTTCCTCTGTTCCCTGAGATAAGTGCTTGTGAATCATTCTGAGATGTTGCTGAACTCTTTCTTCTCAACTCCTCATTCAACAAACTGCTTGTTACTTGACTTATAGTGACAATACCATCTGGCGTAGAATTACTAAGGGAAACCACCAGTGTCTCCCAACTTTCTAGTAATGAACTGAGAAGTAACTGGTTAGTAATACTGGCGTAGACAATGCCTGCAACTCATCATCAAGAGACATTTTCATAGAGGATAACTGGTTAGTAATACTTTACATTTCATTCAAATGTTTAGCAATAGAAGCACCCACTCTATATTTTAGGTTCACAAGTTTCCTAATCAAAAAAGCTTTGTTACCAACTGTTTTTCTTTTATAGAGACTTTCCAATTTTTTCCAAAGAGAATATGCAGAAATTTCAGTAGAAACATGGTGAAAGATACTATCATCAAGCCACTGTCTAATAAACCCAATTGTTTTTCGATCTAACCTCTTCCACTCATCATCTGTCATAGTTGTGGGTTTTGCATTATCCCCCTGCAAAGGTCCATACAAATCTTTGCAATACAAGAGATCTTCCATTTTTTATTTCCATATCATCCAATTGTTTCCATTTAAACTAATCATGCGAGAAACATTACTAGCCTCTATATTCAAATACAAAAATTAAATCACCAAAACTCCACTCTGATACTAGTTGATGGGGATATAAATAGGAATAACCTTTGTATATGAACAAATACTAGAAGACCGCAGCGGAATTAAATGTAAGCACAATCAAACAGAACACCAAGATATACGTGGAAAACCCCTTCAATGTGAAGGGTAGAAAACACGGGGCAAACTAGAGATAATCCACTATGAGAATAATGAATATACAAATCTCAATCTCTTGCCCTAAACCCTAGCAACAACCACAAGAGAATAACTGGGATATAAGGATCACGTCACTGCCCACAATTTCTAAAACATCCCCAAGTAATCACAGCAAGGGTCTATTGTAGATTTGATCTAACCTGAGATGAGAACACTACTAGATGATTGAGAACAGTCTCTCTGCGTTGTCATTGTCTTCTTCCCTTTCTTTCTCTTCCTTTTCTGCCTTGTTCTCCTTCTTTTCTTTGGAATCCCGTGGTTGTATTCTTCTCCCACGTTGCTGCCCTATTTATGCCTTTTTCTGCCTCCAAAATGCAACCACCACACCCCCCTAATGTTAATTAGGGTTAGGTTAAGAGGGGGTATGGGCTGTGGGCTATGGGCTGCCCAAGCCCACTATGGGCTGAATCTGTGGGCTGCCAGCCCAACATCCTCTTCTTCCCTCTCTTCTCCCTCTTCTTCTTCCTTTCCTTCTCTTCTTTCCCAGCTGCAACTGTCGTAGTCGCAGCCACAGCCATGGCCGCAGCCACCACAGTCGCAGCCTTTTCTTCGTCCCCTGCTCTTCTTCCTCTCTTTCTTCTCTTCCAACTGCAGCTGCCACCACCACAGCCGCAGCCCCTTCTCTTCTTCCTCTCCTTCCCTTCTTCCTTCCTCTTCTTCTTTCACAACCACAGCTCCCTTCCTCTCTTCTTCCTCACCTTCTTTTCTTCCTCTCCTTCATTTCTTCCGATTGCAAGTGCCACAGCCATAGCTGCAGCACCTTCTTCTTTCCCTTATCTTCTTCTCCTCTTCTTCCCTTTTCCTCCCCGACGCAAGCGCCTCCTCTCCTCTGTTTCCTCCTGCAGGAAACAGAGGTGCCGCAGCCACCTCCTCCCTCCTCTTCTTCTTCCTCTTCTTCTTCTTCTCTTCTTCTCTTCTCCTCCCCGACCCCACACACATCCTCTTCTCTGTTTCCTCCTGCGGGAAATAGAGGTGCTGCAGCCCTAGTTGCTGCCACCTCTCTCTCCTCTCCCTCTTCCCTCTCTTCTCCTTCTTCTTCTTCTTTTCTTCTCTTCTCCCTCTTCTTCTCCTTTCTTCTTCTCCTCTTCTTCCCAACACCCACACCTCCTCGCTGCAGCACTTGCCGCAGCCACCTTCCTCTTTTCTTCTTCTTCCCTTTATTTTCCCTCTTCTTCTTCTTCTCTTCTTTTTCTTCTCTTCTCCTCCTCTTCTTCTTCATATGTTCTTCTCCTTTTTTTTTTTTTCCCTTTTTCTCTACTTCTCCTCTTCTTCTCCCCAATGCCCCACAGCTCCTCTCTCTGTTTCCCATGGGAAACAGAGTGCATTGGAGGCGATGGGATAGAACCGTAATTTGTCAATTTTTTTACAACTTAACAGTTTAATCCCTAAAATTTTTATATTTACAAATAGGTCCCAATTCGGGCTCAGTTGACCCCTAATTGAGTTGGCCTAATTACATTCTAAATCAACCCAATTACAACTAAAACTACTTCAATCTGGACAAATTATTATAAGCAAGAATACTAAGTTGTCGGGCATGTCATTGGTTCATTCAGCGCTTCGTCCGACCTTTCGGTGTATCGTCCTCTCCTACAGCGTATTGCCTAATCAACATGTTGCCTTCTCGCAACATCTGATCTCCTTGGCGTAATATCCGATCTTCTTGGCCCGATGCCCAAATTTATGGCACGAAGCCTTTTGCCGACACGTCGACCGATCCTCTAGCCCGATGTCCAATCTTCTGACATGTTCAACTCCAGCCCAACATTTGATTATTTCTACTTTAATCAATTTGCCTCTCATGATCGAAACTAGTCCTGTGTCACTCTAAACGTAGATTAGATCATAACATTATCATTGGTTTCATCATCAAAATCCGAGATTAAACAAAGAGACTATAGATACACGGTAACTAAGGACAGACATGTCTAATGGATTGGATTCCCCTATATCATCTAGGGACCATGGCGTAGTGGCCTAGTACGTCCGCAGTCGATGAGTCGAGTGAATTATTATGGAGATAATAATTCACTGAGCAAGAAGAAGTTCTAACAGGTATGACTCACGGCCAACTCGATATTGGGCCCAGAGGGTCACACACATATGGTAGGAGTTGCGACGAGTAGAGGTTCGGATATGAGATATCCGCTAGAGCCCCTATCTTATTGGATATCCAATAAGCCCATGAATTATTGGATCCTATGGATGAGATCCAATAAGAGTCAATGAGAGATTATTGGATCAAGATCCACTAATCTAAGAGATTTGGGTAGTTGGATGGAGATCCAATACCCAATAGGGCAGGATCCATTAGGGTTAAGTTGATAGAGGGCCTCTATAAATAGGAGGGAACCAAACACCCATATGCTAGAGGCTTCTTAGTTGACACCTCCTATTCTCCTCTCCCCTTCTCCTCCTTAGATAGCAGGTGTGGAGATTTGGGTAGTGATTCAAGGAACATCATCGTAGTCCTATTGTGTGGATTGTTGAATCTCATATTTTGATGATGAAACCAATTAATAGTATTTATAATTTAATCTGCATTTTGAGTGACGCAGGATGCTTCGATCAGGGAGAGATAATTAAAGCTGGAAGAATCATGTTGGACCGGAGGAAAATGTGTTAGAAGATTGGACGTCAGGCCGGAGGATCGGTCGACGTATCGACAGAAGGCTTCGGGCCATGGATTCGGGCATCGAGCCAAGAAGAGCAGATATTGCGCTAAGGATATCGGAGTTGCGGAGGTCAACTGGCCGATTGGGCAATAGGTCGCAAGAGAGGACGATGCGCCAAAGAATCGGACAAAGCGTCGAAGGACCAATGACATGCCGGACAACGTGATTCACACTTAGTAATAATTATCTAAATCAAAGTGTGTTTTTATGTGTGTAGGATTAACTACGATAGCAAGGCATAAAGAAAAATGAAGTTCTAGTGTCAAGAACGCGATTTCGTTGGGAATTCGAGAGTTTGTCGGAAGTCCGAACGTTCATAAAAAGTTCTGCCATAACCAACCGAGAACTCCAGGAGCTCGCCAAGAAGATCATCGTGAAGTCTAGGAGCTTGCCAGGAGTCCACCGAAACATTGCCGAGAGATCATTAGAAATTCGATGGAAGATCACCAAAAGCTCACCGGATGAAACCGAACTTATCTTTCTTAGAATATGTCTTAGAAATCATAGTTAGCACATAATTAAAGTTTGGATTGGGAGGTAATCCCATCAACTCTATTAGGGGCCAATTGGGCCTAAAGTTGGGCTGGTTTGGGCCAGATTCAAGGCCCAACAAGCATGCTAAAACCCTGGCTGGCAATGGCACCGCCAGGGGAACAGCACCCCAGGAATGCTGGGCGGTGGTACCACCCTTGTTCGGCGGTGGTACCGCCTAGTAACCTGCGACGGTAGTACCGCCCAAGAACGGCGGTGGTTCTGCCAGTACCTAGGAAACCTAGGATGAGACCTTTTTAGGCTCCAAGTTTGAATCAACTTGAAGCCTATAAATACCCCTCTCATCCCTGGTTAACATACACAAGCACAGAGAATTTAAAGAGGGAAAAACGCTGTTGTAATCTCTTGAGAATCCTCCTCTTCTAGTCTAAGTGTTAGAATAGTTTAAGAGAGGAGTGAGTGCTTGTAAAGGTTGTCTCCTAAACCCGGTAAAAGGAGAAGAAGGGTGTAAGAAGGAGGTTGATTTTCGCTTATTAAAGGAAGATCGATAGTAGATGTCTGCGGCCTCGACGGAAGAGGAATCGGAGGAGTGGATGTCTATCACGACGACCGAACCACTATAAAATTGGTGTGTTCTTCTCTGGTTTGCATTTCTATATTTGAGCAATTTACATTACTGCAAACTGAATCTTTACTTGCCTACTACATTCACTTCATATACAAACGAGATTTTAGGCTATCTTTCTGAGTTCAGTTTTTAACGTACGAAAGAATTTTATGAAACCGATATAATTTACTGTTGTACTAATTCACATCCCCCCCCCCCCCTCTCTTAGTGCCGACTTGTTCCTAACAGTTGGTATCAGAGCCTCGTATTTCTCATTTGGTTTTGTTAGGATCAAGAGCACTAAGAGGGGGGTGGGGGGGGTGAATTAGTGCAGCGAAAAACTTTCGACGATGAAAATTGGGTTCGTACGTTGAAATCTGATTCCGACGTAAAAGTCATTTCATGCATATAATAACTTTGAAAGCTTACGGAAACATATTTGAATTAAAGTAAGGAAGGCAGTTTGCAGTTAAGATAGAAATCAGAATGTAAGCGCAAACTAAAATATGATGTTCTTACGATAAAACCGATTTCCGTCTTAACGCCGATTCGGAAAATACTTAACTAAGAAACACATTTGTAAATGAACAGAAGGCAGTAAGCTACTGAGGAGGTTTGCAGTAAAGATAAGATGCTCAAAGTAAATGCAAACCAGAGAAGACAAGAGTTTATAGTGGTTCGGTCAATCGTGACCTACATCCACTCCTCTGATTCCTCTTCCGTCGAGGCCACCGGCATCCACTAACGATCTTCCTTTACTAGGCGAAGATCAATCTCCTTCTTACACCCCTCTTCTCCTTTTACTGGGTTTAGGAGACAACCCTTACAAGCACTCACTCTCCTCTCTTAAATAGAATTCTAACACTTAAGCTAGAGGATGGAAATTCTAGAGATTGCAGCAGTGTTTTCTCTCTTTTAATCTCTATGTACTTGTATGTTTTACCCAGGGATGGGAGGGGTATTTATAGGCTCCAAACCAGTTTGAATTCCGAGCTCAAAACTATCATCTCCCAGAATTTCGGGGTCTAGCGGTTGCACCGCCTGATTGGGGCAGTGCCACCGCTTGTCAGGGGCAGTTGCACCGCTTGGCAGAGCTCGGAGATTGAGCCTCTGGGCGGTGCCACCGCCTGACAGGGGCGGTTGCACCACCCAATCTCGCTCGGAGACTAAGCCCTAGCAGTGCCACCGCTTGTCAGGGGTGGTTGCATCGCCCAGTCTTGCTCAGAGACTGAGCCCAGGCGGTGCCACCGCCTGCCTGGGGCGGTTGCACCGCCTAGCTTTCCTGGGAGACCCTCTCATGGGCGGTGCCACCGCCGACCCTGGCGGTGCCACCGCCTAGTAGGAATTCTGGTCCGAATGGGTTGATCCATTCGGCCCAATTTGGGTCTGTCAAGGGCCCAATTGCCCCCAGATTAAGTTAATGAGATCACCTCCCATTCCTAACTTAATCTATATGCTAACTACGACAATTCTTAAGACATTTACTATAGTTTGCTCTAGTGCGTCAATCGCTTCTTCCGGCAAGCTTCCGGCGAACATTCGACGAACCTCCGGCGATGCTCTAACGGACTTTCGGTAAACTCCTGGACTTGCGACGATCCACTTGGTGAGTTCCGACGAGCTTCTTTTGGCAAGCTCCTGGACTTCTCGGATTTGTTCCCGTAGAACTTCCGACGACCGTCCGGACTTCCGTCGAGCTCTCGAACTCCCAACGTGATCATAGTCTTTGACTCCGGCTCAACTCTTGTTGCATGTCTTACTTTCATCATAGTTAATCCTGCACACGTAAAACAAAACTTTGATCGAGACAATTAATCATAAGCAATTAACTAAGTTGTCCGGCATGTCATTGGTCCCTCGACGCTTCGTCCGATTCTTCGGCGCATCATCCTCTCCTGCGGCCTATTGCCCAATCGGTCAGTTGACTCCGCAACTCCGATATCCTTAGCGCAATACCCGCTCTTCTTGGCCCGATGCCCAAGTCCATGGCCCGAAGCCTTCTATCGATACATCGACCGATCCATCGGCCCAACGTCCAATCTTCTGACATGTTCCTCCGGCACAACATGATTTTTCCTGCTTTAATTGTCTCATCCTGATCGAAGCATCCTACGTCACTCAAAACGCGATTAAAATATAAACACATATCAAGTGGTTTCATAATCAAAATATGAGATTCAACCATCTCCCCCTTTTTGATGATGACAACCACTTGATGACGGAGTTAACCTTAACTCCCGGAGTTTAAAAAAACTCCCCCTATCAATATGTCATATTGATAGAACCTTGAATTCAAACTGAATTCAAGTCATTGCAATGTTCATCATGAATACTTGCAACAAGTCATCATGAACTTATGCATAGACTTATGCATTAACATGTCATGTCATCAACATACTTCTCCCCCTTTGTCATCAACAAAAAGGAGAAGTACAACTATTCTTTGTGTTTGTAATATAAGTTCAACTCATTGCATGAAAAACATAATATTAAATTTTTATCATCATGCAATCTAGCAATTTTACAACATTTTAAGCTAGCAATTTAGAGATGTTCAAGAAAGCAACTCTTGCTTTTTGAAATATGCAAGTTTTACGAGCTAGCAAATTCAAAGATATGCAAGTTGGCATAATTACTTTTCTTGAGATAGGCACAATAGCACATTTTTGCATTTTCTTGATGTTTCAAGCTAGCAATTCTCGATGATGTTCAAGATAGCAATTTCTTCTCTTTTGAGAAGTGCAATTTTTGCTTTCTTCTTGATTTGTGCACGCTAGTTATCTCCCCCTTAGTCATTGTCAAAAAGAAGGGAAGACCCTTTATGTCAATTTCTAAATCATGACAAAGGTGAGTAATCATTCTTATTTCAAAATTCCATAATTGAGATAAACCTTGAATTCAAATTAAGGCAATTTTAATTATGATTCATATCATCACATAAAAAGCATAAGTATTGCATGAATCATTTTAGCAACAAATCGTAGCATTTCATCACATGGCAAGATATCATCAAGTAAAATTACGATGCAAGTTCTTGATATCTTAATATGATGCAAACATGGCATATGGCAATCATAGCATTAATTCATATATTTTCGATGATGCAAGCATGGCATAATCATAGCATCAATTCATATATCTCTCCCCCTTTGTTATCAACAAAAGGAGAAGTAGCGCTAGCTATTTTAAAAGATATGCAAGTTTTTGTAACATGAAGCTAGATTTTCATCACAACATATAAGCACAAAAGCATAGCAAGATTCTTAAGTTCAATTATGGCAATTCAACACTTGCTTCTTGTGCAAGATTGCACTTTGCTTTTCTTTGCATGTTCTAACTAGCAAAAGCTTTCTCCCCTTTGTTTTTGTCGAAAAGAAGGGAAGAGTACAAGCTAGCCAGCATTTGCCTTGAGCTAGCAATCTTTCTCCCCCTATGTCATTACCGAAACGAAGGGAGAAATTAATGACCAAAAAATTTTAATCATTATACAAGCCATATTACAAAATCATGTCATGATATCAAGAAAATTCAAGAAGGACATGATTCATTTGACAAATCCTTTTAATAGAGCAAAAGAATTATACAACCAAGGATCATGATTAAAATATATCAATATCATAGATCAAGTCATGATTCGTGATTCATCATAAAGCAAATTAATTTTCAGTCATTACATAAGGCATTTAAAGAATTTTTGAAACATAGGAGAATGATTAATTTAAGCATGCAATGTTTCAATCAAATTCAAGTCATGAATACCAATGCTTTCATATTATGAGTATCAATTCATGAATATCAAAAAATATTATTTATGATTCCAATTTTGCAAGATCAAGATTATGATTTAGATAAAACTCATTCAAATCAAATCGTTAACTTGAAACTCATAATCAAGTCATCAAAATCAATTTCGAGATTCACAAAATATCATGAAATTATTAATCTCGATCCGATGGGAAAAATATTTTTTAAGTGATTCTTTTTCATCTAAGCATGCTTTAGTCTTTATATGCCAAATCAAGATAAGCATGAAAGTTCAAGACGTAAAGGCAAAATCTTATAAAACAACTCATCAAGCAAGATTTTAAACATCCATTTTCAAGCCATATAGAGAGTAAGTCAAGGATTCAATTATCTCATGTCATGAATTCCAATAGGCATCTCAAAATATCAACATCACATTAAAAAATATTTCAAAAAGATATATCAATAAGTGATTCATTTGTATCATTTCATTCATTCGGAAGATTCTCCTCTTTGGTAAATAAATGAAGGAGAACAAAATGAATTAAGGAGATGTAATATGATTAAAGCATTGAACATGATTCATATTTAAAATGTGTCTCATGTCATAAGTATGAATCAAGCATTTGTAAAATCTGAAATCATCCTCAAAGTCACATTCAATAAATTCATTCATAACAAGCATAGATTTATTGAAAAGACGATAAGATAGAGGATCACATTTCATTTTTATAAATTTATATTCATGTGATTTGCTTCTTATAAGCATGCCTTTACCTTTAATAAAACAAGTGTCAACATTTAAGACGGAAAGGTAAAAAACAAATCATCAAGCATGATTCCATAATAACATCCTTTTAATATCTTGATATTCATCATCAAGTATGATTTCAAAAAGTATGTTAAAAAGAAATCATTAAGACCAAATGCAAGATACACTCATTTATTTTCAAAATATTCATCATGTTTATTTTCATGAGATTCACAAGATTGGTAAAATAAATTCATTAATCTCAATAGGATAGAAAATTATTTCCATTTCATACAATTAATTTCATGTGAGGGTATTCAAGTCTTTTGTGAAAACATGTATCATCATTTAAAATCAAAACATGAGTTTCGTTATGAAGCCATCAAGACCAAACACATCATGATATCACATCGATCATCAAAAGACTATCAAGAAATTCTTACATAGATGTACATGCACTATGTCATCTTAATATGTCATGAGAATGTCATCTTAATTCGTCATAGAAACGATTAGACCAAAAACATATTAAAAAGAGAGTTTCAAATCAACATTTACTTCAAAAACTCATGCATGACATAAAATCATCAAGATACACATGCATGGATCCTAAGGTTTATCACATATCATATTATCATCCCTAATGTTAAATACATCATTCAATATTTCCAAACATAACATGCATGAAACCTTAGCAATATACTTTTCATGATCAAATTTTTAATTTTTCAAAGATGCTAAAAAAAAAACATGATATAATTTTTAAAAAATAATTTATTTATTTCCTATTCCTACTATCTAAATTAAGCACTCATGAAGGACTTCAAGTAATTTCAAAATAATTCAAGAGAGTTGAGTTACTTACTTTGTAGTCGAAGCCCGTCAAAGCCCAATTCGTCGTTTCACCTTTGGAAGTTCTTGATGCTAGTCATAGGTGCCCAGCAAGCCAATCACGTGAGTGATGGCATGTGTGACTTGATACAGAATCTTTTTGCTTATTATATTTTGGCATATATCACTTTATAACTATTGCATATATGCATATATATATTGTGATGTCCTTGGATTTGTGCAATGGGAATCGGATCGTGATGAGATCACGATAATGAGATTGATTCACCTTTAAACACATATCCTAAATAATCCCGGTCATAGGTTACTCGAGAGGGATATCGTGATAATCGGACACACTGGTGTGCCGTATACCCGTCCATATGATAGATGCAGCCGGTCTCATAGCTGCTCGTGTAGGGACACTAGAGATACAGTACAGGTGCTCATTGGAGAATGAGTTCACTGATTGATCCGCTTATGGAATGCTGGATGGTTGATGATACCTTATTGTCAAACAGTATGGGTTGTTGCCCAGAAAGGAATATCCCATGTGTTCTTGCTCAGAAAAATCCCTAGCTCGGGTCATTCGGGTTGAGAGAGAAAGAGTTCTCCGGGAGAATCTGATTAGACCGAGACTCGAATAGAAACCGTATGGGTCTGACAGCACAATGCTCGATATACGGTCTCTAGGATATTAGATGGATGAGGGACTATAGGTACACGGTAACTGAATCCAATGGATTGGATTCCCCTGTATCGTCTGGGGACTACGATGTAGTGGCCTAGTACGTCCGTAGTCGATGAGTTAAGTAAATTATTATAAAGATAATAATTCACTGAGTTAGAAGGAGTTCTGACAGGTATGACTCACGGCCAGCTCGATATTGGGCCTAGAGGGTCACACACATATAGTAGGTATTGCGATGAGTAGAGGTTCTGATATGAGATATTCGACGGAGCCTTGTCTTATTAGATGCAGATTCAATACCCACTAGGGGAGGACCCATTAAGGTTTGACAGGGGACCTCTATAAATAGGAGGGATTCAGAGCCTCATAGGCTCGAGCCTTTGCTTGCCTCTCCTATTCTCCTCCCCCTCTCCACCTCAGAGCAGGCCTGGAGTTTTGACAAGCGTCGTCGCAGCCCTGTTATGTGGATCACCGCTAGAGAGGAGGACGCTTGACCTCCTTCACCCTCTCCTAAGGATCTACAAGGAAACAGGGATATATGATCTCCCTAGGTAACACAATCTACTCTATACACAGTTTTAAGTTTCATGGATTTTGCGCACCAATCTTCGCACGACGATGAACATCTCTTTGAAAATCGGGGATTTTGTTTTCTTGTTCTTCCGCTGCGCATGTGATGTCGCCCCCAAGATTTCCCAACAGTGGTATCAGAGCCAAGTTGTTCGTGCAAATGATTGGTTTTGAACTGCGTGTGTTGTGTTTAGGAAAAACTTTTGATGTCAAAATCGTTGACGCAAAAGCGAGAACGATCTACGTGCGTGCAGCGCAGCCGCAGGAAGGCAGCACAGGGGCTGCATCTACAAGAGCCGACCGGTGGCCTGCTTGCAGCAGGCTTGCATCCGGCGGGGCTGGCAGCCCACGGGCAGAGGCGCCTGCGGCCGCTTCTCCCACTGGTTGAGGCGCCGTAGGGCAGCGGCGCCTACCGCCGCTGCTCTCGCGAGCGAAACACCCCCGCAGGGGTGGCCGCCCGGCGGGACAACACCGCCTACGGGCGTTGCCCCGCAGGCAGAACCGCCCGCAGAGGTGGCGGAGCCCACGGGGGCGGTCACCTACAGCGGCAGCGCCGCTAGCGGGCGTGCCGCTTGCAGGCGAGGGCGCCCGCCGCATAGGTCGTCGCCAACAGGGTGGCGGCGGTGGCGGCAGCAACAAAGGGCAGTAGGGCATTAGGGTTTTCTGGGAAAAAGATAGTTTTGCCCCCTCGGAATTTGAGAAATTTCAGTTTCTGTCTTTTGTCCAAATTATGAAAATACCCCTATGAATTCAAAAATTTCCTATATATCCCTGATTTCATAAAATACTAATTAATTAAAAGGTTTAGTTGATTATTATTTTTTATCATTATATAGTATTCCTACATGATGATGATTATTTATACACGTGATGTATGATGTGTGGACGGATGATCATGGACCGTGTGATGTGTGTACTTATGATTATTATTATTGAAGTCTACGAGCCTCCATTATATTTCTTGTTTATTATCGGGCCTGCGTGTCTATGATTAAGTTGTAATCACATGAGGAGGCGTAGCGGGAGCGCGGATGCGATAGCGGGACCCACGAGACGAATGATCGCGATGCATGAAGATGCATCAAGATGTCAACAGAACCAACAAGGATGAGATGGACGATCACAGGGCATGGAGATGCACCGTTGCACACATAGATCTTGATTTGAGTGATTAGGCCTACTGGCTCCGGCCTAATCACATTAGGTTGTGGTCCATGATCATCTGGTGTGATTGCTTATACACATACTAGATATGTATATATATTTGCATGCGATGTAGATATATATTAAATATATATATGTGTGACATGTCATATTAGGAGACCAAATCATAGAAATATCTCTCTCGATAATATTAAGTCGGTAAACGTGAGGCAATTAAATTGACCCACGTGGCCTTCCATCGTTATAAGTAGGAACCGATTCCCAGTGTAGGTTGAGTTGGTCGAGTCCCTCGAGACTCACCTATATTGTGATTCGCTATCTTGCTTACGACATAGAAATGTCACCGGTGACCTGAGGGCATGGTATGCTTGGTCGAGTCCCTCGAGGGTATATCATCAAATCAGACTCATCTTGTAATTAAAGGTGTTGACTTAACCGAGCATCATGGTTAGTCGAGTCCCTCGAGACCATAGTGATTCGGAGGCCGAATAGGACGAGAATCACAAGGAGTTGTGATCGGCAAGAGTTGCCTACCTTTTAGGTTTAGTGTGATTGGTCGAGTCCCTCGAGGTTACACTAAGACGCTGATTGGATCCTAATCCCCACTAGAAGTCTGCCGGAGACTTCCGTTTCACGTGCTGAGGGTGTCGCGTGACTTGTTAGTAAAATAGTGGGAGCATATTAAGATAGAAGTTCATATCTTGATAGTTTATTTCTTACAAAATCTGTATGTTATTTATTTCTACTGCATCTTTACTTTTAGAAAATGTTGCTTTCAAATCCTATATGTGGCATACTTGATGTCAACCGCCTCACTAGTCCAAATTATATAGATTGGCTCCATAACTTGAGAATTGTTCTCACAATGGAGAAAATCATGTACATCCTTGATACAAAAATGTCTACGCCCGAAGAAGGGGCAAGCGAGGATGAGATCGCTCGCTACGTGAAGTACATTGATGACTCCACTCTTGCTCAGTGTTATATGTTGGGCTCTATGACTCCTCAGTTACAGAGACAACATGAAAAGATGGATGCCAAATCCATTCTCCTACATGTCCGTAAATTGTTTGAGGAACAGGGAAGGACTTAGCGATATGAGATATCCAAGAGCCTCTTCCACGCTAGGATGACTGAGGGGACACCGATTCATAACCATGTCCTAAAGATGATTAAGTTGATAGAAAAACTCATAGGTCTAAGAATGGTCCTAGAGGATAACTTGTGTGTGGACATTGTGCTTCAGTCCCTACCATATTCCTTTTCACAGTTCATAATGAATTTTAATATGAACAAGTTTGAGGTGACTCTCCCAAAGCTCCTCAATATGTTGAGGGAAGTAGAGAGTACTATTAAGAAAGAGAAGTAGTTCTCTATACTAGTGAGACCAGAAAGAAAAGGAAAGCAGAAAGGTCCCTTAAGAAGGGAAAGTGCAAGGGCAGACCAGGTAAAGCAAAGGTTGCTAAGAAAGACCTAGCAAAAGACAAAGGCCAGTGCTTCCACTATGGCAAAGATGGGCACTGTAAGAGGAACTGCAAAGAGTACCTTGCAGAGAGGGAGAAATAGAAGCTTGGAGAAGCTTCAAGTACATTCATGTTCAATCTCCAATTGTCAGATTTTTATGATAGTGCATTGGTATTGGATACCAGTATTGCTTATCACATCTATAATTTATTGTAAATTCTAGCAAAGCCGAGGGGAGATTGGCGAGAGGAATATTGCATAAAGGTTTGTTTATGCTAGACACTACTCCACATATCATGAATGTAAATGTGTCCAAGAGGAAACAAGATGAGATTAACAGTACATACCTGTGGCATTGTAGGCTAGGTCACATCAATGAAAGAAGGATTCAAAAGTTGTTAAATGATGGATATCTAGATCCATTCGACTATGTGTCATATGCAACTTGCGAGCCTTGCCTTCGTGAAAAACTGACCAACTCTCCATTTAGTGGAACTTGAGAGAGAGTCACTGAGCTGTTGGAACTCATACATAGTGATGTATGTGGACCTATGTCAACTCATGTCATTGGTGGTTACTCCTACTTCATTACCTTTACTAATGATTTCTCGTGGTATGGATATATGTACTTAATGAAGTACAAGTCCGAGGCTTTTGAGAAATTCAAAGAGTATAAGAATGAGGTGGAGAACCAGACTAGAAAGAGTATCAAAACTCTTCGATCAGATCGAGGAGGTGAGTACTTAAGTACAGAGTTTACTCAGTTCCTCAAGGACCATGGGATATTATTCCAATGGACACCTCCTTATACACCTCAACTCAATGGTGTCTCTAGAAAGAGGAATCATACGCTATTAGATATGGTACGGTCCATGATAAGTTTCGCTGACCTACTCATCTTATTCTAGGGATATGCCCTAGAAACCATAGCTTACCTTCTGAACAGAGTTCCAACTAAATCGATAGTGTCTACACCATATGAGATATGGAAAGGGAAGAAGCCTGATCTTAAGGTTGTTAAGATTTGGGGCTGCCCTACCCATGTTAAAAGACATAACTCCGATAAGTTAGAATCGAGGACAAAGCGATGCAAATTTGTGGGATACCCCAAGGAAACTTGTGGGTATTATTTCTATCATCTCGAGGACCAAAAGGTCTTTGTAGCTAAGAGAGCAGTGTTCCTTGAGAAGGAACACATTCTTGGCGGAGATAGTGGGAGCATGATAGAGTTGAGCGAGGTTGGAGAACCAAGCTCAAGCACCACTCTACAGCCCGAGTATATTCAAGTACCTAATACATAAGTTTCAACTTTACGTAGGTCTGATAGAGTATCCCATCCTCTTGAGAGATATGTGGCACATATTAGAGGAGAGGATGTTGAGGATATTGATCCTCAGACCTACGAGGAGGCTATTATGAGTATAGACTCTAGGAAGTGGCAAGAAGCCATAAATTCTGAGATGGATTATATGTACTCCAACAAGGTTTGGAACCTAGTTGATATACCCGAAGGTATTGTACCCATCGGTTGCAAGTGGATCTTTATGAAAAAGATCGGAGTAGATGGAAAGGTAGAGACCTATAAAGCAAGGTTAGTGGCTGAGGGGTATCGTCAAAGGCAAGGTGTTGACTACGATGAAACATTCTCACCCGTAGTAATGCTAAATTCCATCAGAATTCTATTGGCTATTGCAGCACACTATGATTATGAGATCTAGCAGATGGATGTGAAAACTGCATTCCTCAATGGGAACCTCGAGGAGGAGGTGTATATGATGCAACCTGAGGGATTCGTGTCCAAGAATTGCCCAAATAAGGTGTGTAGGTTGCTAAGATCCATTTATGAACTAAAGCAAGCTTCCCGAAGTTAGAACATAAGATTTGATGAGGCAATCAGATCTTATGACTTCGTTAAGAACGAAGATGAGCCTTGTGTATACAGGAAGGTAAGTGGGAGTGCTATCACCTTTTTGGTGTTATATGTGGATGACATCCTGATCATTGGGAATGGCGTAGGAATGCTATCCACAGTAAAGGCTTGATTATCTAGACACTTCTCCATAAAGGACTTAGGGGAAGCATCTTATACCTTGGGGATTAGAATCTATAGAGATAGATCCAAGAGGATGCTTGGCTTGTCCTAGTCCAGGTACATAGAAACTATTGTCAAATGGTTTGGCATGGAAAATTTCAAGAGAGGTCTCATACCTATGAGACATTGGATATCGCTTTCTACTAGTATGTCCCCAAAGACTCCAGAAGAAAGGGCGAACATGGATATGACACCTTATTCCTCAGCAATAGGGTCTATCATGTATGTCATGTTATGTACTAGGCATGATATAGCTCATGCTTTGAGTGTCACGAGCAGGTATCAGGCGGATCCAGGCTTGGAGCACTGGAAAGTAGTAAAGTGTATCCTTAAGTACTTGAGAAGGACTAAGGATCTTTTACTAGTATATAGAGGTAATAGCCTTAAGGTTGAAGGCTACACGGACTCAAGTTTTCAGTCTGATGTCGATGATAGCAAGTCAAATTCAAGGTATGTGTACACCTTGAATGGAGGAGCAGTGAGCTGGAAGAGTTCCAAGCAAGATACTACTACTGACTCGATCACAAAGGCGGAGTACAATGCTGCATCAGATGCAGCAAAGGAGGGAATCTAGGTGAAGAAGTTCATCACAGATTTGGGAGTCATGTCGGGTAGCGAGGAGCAGATCTCCTTATATTGCGATAACAACGAGGCGAGTACTCAAATAAGGGAACCCGGGTCTCATCAGAAGTGTTCTGAGGAGGTTCCAACTTATCAGAGAGATCATAACCCGAGGAGATGTAGTAGTGGAAAGAGTTCCATCCGAAGATAACATTGCAGATCCACTAACAAAGCCCTTGTCTTAGATTGTCTTTGAGCATCATAGGGGTCTGATGGGGATCAGACATATAGGTGATTGGCTTTAGGTTAAGTGGGAGATTGCTAGTCATAGGTGCCCAGCAAGCCAATCACGTGAGTGATGGCACGTGTGACTTAATACAGAATCTTTTTGCTTATTATATTTTGGCATATATCACTTTATAACTATTGCATATATGCATATATATATTGTGATGTCCTTGGATTTGTGTAATGGGAATCGGATCGTGATGAGATCACGATAATGAGATCGATTCACCTTTAAACACATATCCTAAATAATCCTGGTCATAGGTTACTCGAAAGGGACATCATGATAACTAGACAGACTGGTGTGCTGTATACCCATCCATATGATGGATGCAGTTGGTCTCATAGCTGCTCGTGTAGGGACACTAGGGATATAGTACAGGTGCTCATTGAAGAATGAGTTCACTAATTGATCCGCTTACGGAATGCTGGATGGTTGATGATACCTTATTGTCAAATAGTGATTCCATAGTCCTAGTGGCATATATTGTCCTTACACTTGAGACACCAAGGATGTCCTGTATGAGTGCTCTACTCTTTGATACCAAACTTATAGGTTTGGCTGTCCTAGATCTAGTACAGCTGGTCATTGGGAGTGGTAGTCGACCTTACGAGGGCTATTGAGTGTCGATAGAGGATCATCCATTCTCGGCATCATGAGAGGAATATCCCATGTGTTCTTGCTCAGAAAAATCCGTGGCTAGGGTCAATCGGGTTGAGAGAGAAAGAGTTCTCCGGGAGAATCTGATTAGAGCGAGACTCGAGTAGAAACCGTATAGGTCTGACAACACCATGCTCGATATACGGTCTCTGGGATATTAGATGGATGAGAGACTATAGGTACACGGTAACTGAGGACAAACAGGTCCAATGGATTGGATTCCCCTGTATCGTCTGGGGACTACGACGTAGTGGCCTAGTATGTCGGTAGTCGATGAGTCAAGTGAATTATTACAGAGATAATAATTCACTGAGTTAGAAGGTGTTCTGACAGGTATGAATCATGGCCAGCTCGATATTGGGCCTAGAGGGTCACACACATATGGTAGGTATTGCGATGAGTAGAGGATCTGATATAAGATATCCGACGGAGCCCTTGTCTTATTGGATGCAGATCCAATACCCACTAGGGGAGGACCCATTAGGGTTTGATAGGGGACCTCTATAAATAGGAGAGATTCAGAGCCTCATCGGCTAGAGCCTTTGCTTGCCTCTCCTATTCTCCTCCCCCTCTCCTGTCACGCCCGTCAAAAATTATCCATGATATTAAAATTCAAGAAAACAAATCAATCCAGGATCCAAACTAACATTTGAGGTCACTAAGAAAACATTCAGATCAAAATTTCACCTCTATAATCTATAAATTTATAAACCCTGTGCAGTTCATAAACATACAACACATCGCTCGATGATTCATAATATCTGAACCCAACTCACCAAAATAATAACCATAACATAACTTCACAAATTTATAAACCCTGTGCAGTTCATAAACATATAACACATCGCTCGATAATTCATAAAATCTAAACCCAACTCACCAAAATAATAACCACAACATAAATTCACAAGTGTGGGAGTTTGTACAATCATAAAACTCACATTTACCATAAGTTCATATCGTTACACGAATTAAACTTAACATTCCATAATCTTAAACATGAGAGGTCCTTTAAACTTATACAAAATCAACAAATTTAGATTCATCGTCAACATTTCATTAGATGCAGCGTGTGCTTATACAACAAAAACATATATACTAATAAAGATCTGCCCAAAATCTTTTAGCTTTCCACTGCCTCAGCCCAATCTTAACATTTAAGCAAGCGACAAGCTATCCTGAAAAACTTATACAACAACGGGGTGAGCATATAAAGCAAGTGACTAACATATCCATGTCAAAAGAGGATAATTTCCAAATAGATAAAGTTTCAAAATGCAAGGCAGAATATAAGAATTCATAGACGTAATATCATTAGGTGCAGAATCACAATTGTCATTTCAATCAAACATATTTGGTTCATAACAGATGGGGCATAGAGTAATTGGAGCATATCAGCAACGAATGAAACATTTTGGAGCATATCAATAACAAATGAAACATTTCGGAGCTTATCAATGGTGTATGAAATGTTTCGGAGCATATCAATGGCGTATGGAACATTTCGAAGCATATCAAGAATGAATGAAATATTTCGGAGCATATAAATAACAAATGAAATGTTTCGGAGCTTATCAGTGGCGTATGAAATGTTCCGGAGTATATCAATGGCATATGGAACATTTCGGAGCATATCAATAACAAATACCAAACAGAAGCTCAAACATCGTATTTAACGTTGCATTCATATCATTCTTATCCAAAGCATGTATAGAAATACATAACCAAAGCACTGGATATCATATCAAACATACAGAAGGTGTAGTGGGACCACAGACAGAATGTGATTCATCCATTTCTGAATGACCACGAGACACAAGTCTCCCACGTTTGGGAGCTCCATCCACCCATGTCTAAGTGAAGTCAAAGGGGGCCGGTAGAGCATCGCAGGCTCTATGCATAACTCCCTTTACCATTTCTAGCAAAGGTTCACATTATCCCACAACACCAGAGTACAAAAGGACAGTATGAACAATAAATAGCATATATCAGAAGCACACGTAGAACAACAAACGTACATATGCCTTTACGAGTCAATACGATGCAAGCAACAATCTCTCACAAATGTATTCAGATTTGGAATGAAATGAAAGCAAGAGAATACACGGATTCCAAGCAATCTTATATAACTCAATTCAAATAAGAAGGTTAGATGAATTCAATATCCAAAGGAATGAAACTAGAATAGGCACATATCGAAAGCAAATGCGGATCAATGGGATATACTTGTGCCTATATGTGTCAATGCGATATAACATAAACGTTACACAAAAGGATTCAAGAATGTAAATAATTTACAGACAAGATCAAACCAGAATTCAAGCACCAACATAAGCCTCAATTGAGTGAAGGGGACTGAATGGAATCTATTTCCAAACAAATGAAACAGAATACGGTAAATCGACCAAAGCTCGATTTCTAATAGAATTCAAGAGGCACATTGAACAAATACTTTAGATTATCAATTATACTCCAATACCCTTAGGAAAGCTATTGTTGAAAGATATATCAATCTATTTTTTGATGAAATAAGTTTCATACAAATCAAGGTTTCCAGCAAGGAGTTACCATTGATTTAGTGACCAAAGGTCAAAAACTAAATCACTATTTTGCAGAATCAGAATCAACGGATAGTAGAATAGGTATTTGAATTCCAAATTTTTCAATCTATATATCAAAAGAAATTTTACAAGTCTAGTTTCAAATGAAATTAGTTTGGTATAAATCAGAATTTCCTATAGGGACTTATAGGCATTTTAGAATCGAAAGGTCAGAAATTTTGATCCCTGTTTTGCAGCATCCATAGGCTCATTTGAAACAGACTTTTGGGTAAGTATTCGGTGTCCAAAAGTTTCAAAATCAGAGTTAAAAGAAATGTATAAGAGTATACTTTCAAATGAATAAGGTCCTACCTAAATCCACGTTTTATGCTAAAAATTATAGCTGAAACAATGTATAGGGGTCAGTTTACCGAAAAATTTCAGATCCATGATTTTTTGTATCTAACAAGAGAAATATCAGGTTCTAGGCTGAAATCTTTCGAATAATTCAGAATAAATATGAGATCAAAGACTAATAATTCTGTAGGATAGTATTAGAACACTTGCATTTGAGAATTATGACCCTAAATGAGAAGATTTGAGCAAGAAACCTCAAAGCCCCAAATTTTTTTCCTCTTCTTCTTCCCCCTTTTTCTTCTCTTCTTCTTTCTTTCTTTCTCCTGTTCTTCCACGCAGCTGCCTTCTTTGGTTCCTTATGAATAAAGGCAGAGAGGCTTAAACGGTGGGATTTGTAATTTTGTGCATTTTGTAGTTTAGTCATTGTATTATTATATTTACGATTAGGTCCTTGGGGTTTACATATAGGTCCTCAATTTTTTTTTTTTTTTTGAACAAATCTCTCAAATCTTATGAATAAGTTCTTAGATTCATACTTGGGCTCTTTTATCAAATTTAAAATAGATACTTACATTACAACTAGAAGCTTATACGAAAAATTCAGAAATGAGGGATGTTACACTCTCCCCCCCTTAAAAGAAAATTTTAGTCCTCTAAATTTATCATACCTCTATCGATGAAAAGATGGGGATAAACCTTTTTCATTTCCTCCTCTAGCTCCCAGGTTATTTCCTCTCCAAAATGATGTTTCCAAATTACTTGAACCAGAGGGATGACCGGATTCCTTAGGATCTTTTCCTTCTTATCAACAATCTGAGTGGGCTCTTCTACATAAGATAAATCTTTATCGATCTCCATCAGCTCATACTTAATGATATGAGAAGGATCAGGTATATACTTTCTAATCATCGAAACATGAAATATATTATGGATATATATGGCACAACGATGGTGGCAAGGCAATCCTGTAAGCGACAGAACCAACCCAATCTTGGGCTTAACTTTCCTTTAGGATTTGGTTCTTGATATTTGGTTCACTAGGTACACATACTCTATCCCCAAATCTCAATAGGCCATCCTTTGAAACTTGAAATTTTGGCTTCAATTCCTTTTTTACTTCATTCCTCAAGTAGATTAAATGTGGATCTCGTAATTGTCCTTCCTTAATTTGTTGAATAAGATCAAATTGCACCTGAATGGAGGCCATCAATATCATTGAGTCTTGCTCTTTCCTCATAGCATTCAAATCAAAATTTTCTTCTAATAACTTCCATTGCTTCACGACCAGACTAGCCATAAAATATGTAGATTTTCTATTAAGAGCATCAGCTACCACATTAGCTTTGCCCGGGTGATAACGGATGACACAATCATAATCCTTTAGAAGTTCTATCCATCTTCGCTACCTCATGTTTAAGTCTTTCTGAGTGAAAATATATTTCAAACTCTTGCGATTAGTAAAAATTTCAAATTGCTGACCATACAAATAATGTCTCCAAAGCTTTAGAGCAAAAACAATTGCTACCAATTCCAAATCATGAGTTGGATAATTCAGTTCATAACCTTTTAGTTGTCTAGAAGCATAAGCAATCACTCTCCCTTCCTACATTAAAACACATCCGAGGCCCTTTCTTGAAGCATCAGTATAAACTACAAATCCCTCACTACCACTTGGAATAGTGAGAATAGGAGCACTAGTCAATCTTCTTTTTAACTCTTGAAAACTTTGCTCACAATCATCACCCCATACAAATTTCACATTCTTTTTAGTGAGTTTGGTGAGAGATTGAGCGATTCGAGAAAATTCCTCCACAAATCTCCTGTAATAACTTGCCATGCCCAAGAAGCTTCTAATTTCTGTTACATTTGTTGGTACTTCCCATTCAACTACATATTCTATTTTCTTTGGATCAACAGATATACTCTTCCCTGAAATCACATGGCTAAAGAAAGCAACTTCATACAACTTCTTTTCTCTTAGTATGGACAATACATTTCTCAAGTGTTCCTCATGCTCCTGATTACTCATTGAATACACCAATATGTCATCAATAAATACAATTACATAGCCATCCAAGAGCAGTTGAAATATCATATTCATTAGTTCCATAAAAGCTACAGGGGCATTAGTCCAACCAAAAGGCATCACCAAGAATTCATAATGACCATATCGAGTTCTGAAAACTATTTTTGGAATATCCTCCTCCTTGATCTTCAAATGATAGTAACCTGACCTTAGGTCAATCTTAGAGAATACTTGTGCACCCTGTAGTTGATCAAACAAATCATCAATTCTGGGTATGGGATACTTATTTTTTATGGTCACCTGATTCAAATATCTATAATCAATACAAAGCCTCAATGTTCCATCCTTCTTCTTCACTAATAGTACCGGAGCACCCCATGGAGATACGTTGGGTCGTATGAAACCCTTATATAATAATTCCTGTAGTTGCTTCTTTAATTCCTCTAGCTCGAATGGTGCCATTCTGTAGGGAGGCTTAGATATTAGAGTTGTACTGGGGACCAGATCAATAGCAATTTCACCCTCTCTATCTAGAGGTAAACCAGGCAAGTCATCTAGGAATACATCAGGGAACTCTTTGACCACTGAAATTTCATTTTGGTGGGTTTCTTGATTTGAATGCTCCTTTACACACACCTTATAATAAAAACAACCCTTCTGCATAAGACGATAAGCTTGAAGTGCTGATATCAAGCAAGGAGGCAAATCATGCCTAATGCCCTCAAAGTAAAATATAGGTTGATCTGGTATGCAGAAAGTAATTAATTTTTTTGTAACAATCAATACTAGTGTGATGAGAAGATAACCAATCCATGCCAAGTATAATATCAAACTCCAAATTTTTAGGAGAACTAAATCAACAAAAAGTTAAAGTACTCCAATAAAAATCAGATAAGGGGATCAGATTCAAGTTCATTATCAGAGAATCTCCAATGATCGTATTTACATATATCACATAATGCAGTGGTCAAGGTTGAATGCCCAAGTGATAAGCAAAATATTACGAATCAAATCATAGATGGGACCCATAGTCAAACAAATATTTGCATTCTTTCATAAACATAAATAATACCTTCGACCACTAATTCAGAAGTTTTTAGAATCATATTCAGTGATAGCATACACTCTAACATGGGCTGATGATTTAAGAGGTAGTGACTCTTTCTTCTTGTTCAAAGGGCAGTTTTTTATTTTATGATCCAACTCTCTACAAACAAAATAGACTCTAATCACCCGAAAACACAAATTTGTTTCATAATTTAACTTGTAATTCACACATGATTGAGTCTTTTGTGGTGACTTCCTATTTCAAATCCAAATGTCTTGACCCTCTTGTTATTACTTTCTAATTTATTTTCAATCATATTTTTATTGGTAACCTTGTCCTTATCATTCTTGCCACTGATCTCCAAAAATTCTTTTGATTGTTGCCATTAATAATCAGCCTCTACTTCCAATATAAGGTAGCAAAAGAAATCTTTTGATCATCAAAACAATTCTGTATATCAAATATCTTCTCCGTTTGCATCATCCATTTTTCTGCCACGAATGAAATTAGGTTCACCATGCTTTCATTGCGCCACTCTGATTTAGTATCCTCGATCAACCCTTTCATCACCCTTAATTAATCAGAAACAATTGAAATAGGAGGACCAAATTGCCTCATCATCCTTGATTCCTAAAATGAATCAAAGAAAATTTCCACCAATCACTATAGTTCACTAGACCTCAATATATTTTGCACGTCAACATATCAAATATTTCAGTGATCCTCAAACCATGCTCTAATACAACCTCTGTCACGCCCCTCAAAAATTATCCATGATATTAAAATTCAAGAAAACAAATCAATCCAGGATCCAAACTAACATTTGAGGTCACTAAGAAAACATTCAGATCAAAATTTTACCTTTATAATCTATAAATTTATAAACCCTGTGCAGTTCATAAACATACAACACATCGCTCGATGATTTATAAAATCTGAACCCAACTCACCAAAATAATAACCACAACATAACTTCACAAATTTATAAACCCTATGCAGTTTATAAACATATAACACATCGCTCGATGATTCATAAAATCTGAACCCAACTCACCAAAATAATAACCACAACATAAATTCACAAGTGTGGGAGTCTGTACAATCATAAAACCCACGTTTACCATAAGTTTATATCGTTACACGAATTAAACTTAACATTCCAGAATCTTAAACATGAGAGTACATTTAAACTTATACAAAATCAACAAGTTTAGATTCATCGTCAACATTTCATTAGATGCAGCATGTGCTTATACAACAAAAACATATATACTAATAAAAATCTGCCCAAAATCTTTTAGCTTTCCATTGCCTCAGCCAAATCTTAACATTTAAGCAAGCGACAAGCTATCCTGAAAAATTTATACAACAACGGGGTGAGCATATAAAGCTCAGCAAGTGACTAACAAATCCATTTCAAAAGAGGACAATTTCCAAAGAGATAAAGTTTCAAAATGCAAGGCAGAATATAAGAATTCATAGACGTAATATCACTAGGTGCAGAATCACAATTGTCATTTCAATCAAACATATTTGGTTCATAACAGATGGGGCATAGAGTAATTGGAGCATATCAGCAACGAATGAAATGTTTTGGAGCATATCAATAACAAATGAAACATTTCGGAGCTTATCAATGGCGTATGAAATGTTTCGGAGCATATCAATGGCGTATGGAACATTTCGAAGCATATCAACAATGAATAAAACATTTCAGAGCATATAAATAACAAATGAAATGTTTTGGAGCTTATTAGTGGCGTATGAAATGTTCCGGAGCATATCAATGGCGTATGGAACATTTCAGAGCATATCAATAACAAATACCAAACAGAAGCTCAAACGTCGTATTTAACGATGCATTCATATCATTCTTATCTAAAGCATATACAGAAACACATAACCAAAGCTCTGGATATCATATCAAACATACAGAAGGTGTAGTGGGAACACAGACAGCATGTGATTCATCCATTTCTGAATGACCACTAGACAGAAGTCTCCCACGTGAGCTCCATCCACCCATGTCTAGGTGAAGTCAGAGGGGGCTGGTAGAGCATCGCAGGCTCTATGCATAACTCCCTTTACCATTTCTAGCAAAGGTTCACATTATCCCACAACACCAGAGTACAAAAGGACAGTATGAACAATAAATAGCATATATTGGAAGCACACGCGGAATAACAAACATACATGTGCATTTACGAGTCAATACGATGCATGCAACAATCTCTCACAAATGTATTCAGATTTGGAATAAAATGAAAGCAAGAGTATACATGGATTCCAAGCAATCATATATAGCTCAATTCAAATAAGAAGGTTAGATGAATTCAATATCCAAAGGAATGAAACTAGAATAGGCACATATCGAAAGCAAATGCGGATCAATGGGATATACATGTACCTATATGTGTCAATGCGATATGGCATAAATGTTACACAAAAGGATTCAAGAATGTAAATAATTTATAGATAAGATCAAACTAGAATTCAAGCACCAACATAAGCCGCAATTGAGTGAAGGGGACTGAATGGAATCTATTTCCAAATAAATGAAACAGAATACGCGAAATCGACCAAAGCTCGATTTCTGACAGAATTCAAGAGGCACATTGAACAAATACTTCAGATTATCATTTATACTCCAATACCCTTAGGAAAGCTACTGTTGAAAGATATATCAATCTATTTTCTGATGAAATAAGTTTCATATGAATCAAGGTTTCCAGCAAGGAGTTACCATTGATTTAGTGACCAAAGGTCAAAAACTAAATCACTATTTTGCAGAATCAGAATCAACGTATAGCAAAATAGGCATTTGAATTCCAAATTTTTCAATCTATATATCAGAAGAAAGGTTCATAAGTCTAATTTCAAATGAAATCAGTTTGGTACAAACAGAATTTCCAACAGGGACTTATAGGCATTTTAGTATCAAAAGGTCAGAAATTTTGATCCCTGTTTTACAGCATCCATAGGCTCATTTGAAACATACTTTTGGGTAAGTATTCGGTGTCCAAAATTTTCAAAATTAGAGTCAAAAGAAAGGTATAAGAGTCTACTTTCAAATGAATAAGGTCCTGCCTAAATCCACGTTTTGTGCTAAAAATTATGGCTGAAACAATGTATAGGGGTCAGTTTACCAAAAATTTTCAGATCCATGATTTTTTGTATCTAACAAGAGAAATATCAGGTTCTAGGCTGAAATCTTTCGAATACTTCAGAATAAATATGAGATCAAAGACTAATAATTCTATAGGATGGGATTAGAATACTTGCCTTTGAGAATTATGACCCTAAATGAGAAGATTTGAGCAAGAAACCTCAAAGCCCCAAATTTTTTTCTTCTTTTCTTCCCCCTTTTTCTTCTCTTCTTTTTTCTTTCTTTCTCCTGTTCTTCCACACAGCTGCCTATTAGAACCCTTGCAGATTCTAAACTTGGGGTTGATCTCTTTAGGGGATCGACCTCCTTGGAACTCTATAGGGGTTCCTCCCTCCAAGTTGCTGCTCAAAGGCTGCAGAAAAGATTCATCTATTGCCTATCCAAAGAGAAGGAATACATGGCTATTTATAGGGCTTCGAAACCCTAACTCCTAATAGGACTCCTACTTAAGACTCTTACTTCTAACCAACTCCTAATAAGACTCCTACTCAAGACTCATATTCCCTTACAACTCCTAATTCTTCTCTAAGAAAAAACCTCCTACATGAATGCCCCTCTCAATTAGGACTCTCCTAGCTAGAGTCCTAACAGAATGTCCCTCTCAATTAGGACTCTCCTAGCTAGAGTCCTAACATTTTTACATGAATGTCCCTCTCAATTAGGACTCTCCAAGCTAGAGTCCTAACAGACCCGCCCTCTTCAAATCAGCCTTGTCCTCGAGGCTGATGATTCGTGAATTCTGGGAATTTGATCTTCAAGTCGTCATAGTTCTCCCAAGTGGCATCTTCTATTGGTAGGTTCGCCCACTATATTAGCACTTCATTAGTGGGTCGTCGTCGTCGAGTCACGATCCATCGATCAATAATGGCACTTGGCTGGGTCTGGAGTTCTCTTTGGGAAATCATATTTGGTGGGTGGCTTTGGGCTGTCTCCAAGCACCTGTTTAAAACTTTCGACTGGCTGTTGGTTTGTGGGTGATATGTCATACTCCTTTTCAATTTAGTACCCTGCATATGGAATAACTTTGTCCAAAATCTACTCTTGAAGATGCAAGTAGAATTTGTCACAAGCACAATGCGTCCCTTATAGTGTAATTCTTTTGAGTCCCAGTTGTAATGAGCCATGGGGCTTGGTGCTTCCTCCAATTTTTTTATAATCTTACTAGTATCTGAATCTTCCTACCATTCCATCTTAATATCCTTAAGAAAGTCGTTGGTCGGAAGTGAAATGACCGAAACTTCAACTTGCTCGGGTAGTTGCGAAAGCGCATCTGCAAGAACATTCTCTTTCCCCTTTTTGTAAGTTATTTCAAAATCAAATCCAAGAAGTTTTGTTACCCATTTTTGCTGCTCAGGGGATGGTATCTTTCGCTCCAAAAAGTACTTGAGGCTTTTATGGTCGGTTTTATTTTGAAATCGTCGACCAATCAAGTAGGGTCTCCACCTCGTTGCTGCGCGCACAATGGCGAGCATCTCATTATCATATGTTGACTTATTTTGATGGGAGGAAGATAATGCCTTGCTAGTGTATGCGAGTGGTCTACCATCTTGCATGAGAATGGCTCCAATTCTGACTCCAGATGCGTCGGCCTCAATAATGAAGGGTCGGTTAAAATCTGGTAGTGTTAGCACCAGCGTCGTCGTCATGGCTGCCTTAAGTTTGTCAAAGGCAACGGAAGCTCTGTCCGACCATTGGAAGACATTTTTTTTCAGTAAGGAAGTAAGTGGTGCACTGATCTCGCCATAGTTTTTCACAAACTTTCAATAGTAGCCTGTTAAACCCAGAAAGCCATGTAGCAATTTTACGTTCCTCGGGGTAGGCCAGTTTTGCATTGCTTCAATTTTGAAGGGGTTCACTGTCACACCTTCCTCTGATATGATATACCCAAGATATTCCACCTTCTGTTGAAGATAGCAAAAATTCGTAATGGTTGTTGTGTGTTCAAAAGGTGGTTTTCGGTATGTCTTCTTCGCACACTCATATTTGGTGATACCCGGATCAAAGGTCCTGCTTTGTAAAGATTTATGCTCCCTTTCATCTAGTAATTCATCTGCTATTGGAATAAGGTATTTGTCCTTGATGGTTATGCCATTGAGAGCTCGGTAATCAACGCATATTCGCCATGTTCCGTCCTTCTTGCGTACAAGTAGCACCGGTGAAGAATAGAGGTTGCAACTTGGCCGAATAACTCCTGTTTTGAGCATTTCTTTTACAATCCTTTCTATTTCATCCTTCTGGAGATATAGATATTGATATGGCCGAGTATTTGCTAGAGGTTTGCCTGAAAGAATCATTATATAATGATCATGCCGACGGGTAAGAGGTAGGTTGTACGGTTCGTCAAATATATCTGAAAATTCAGCATGCAAAGGAAGTAGGTTTCGATCTTCAAATTGTATTGGCTCTCCCTTAGTTTGCTGCTCAAGTTGTATAAAAAATCTGCTGCATGCTTTATGCAAAACCTTCTCCATTTGTTGTGTGTAAATCGTCGTTATGTCGCCCCCACGTTTCCCGTTCAGTATCACCTGTTTCTCCTTACTGTAAAATTTCATAATTAGTTGCATAAAATTCCAAGAAATATCACCTAATGTCTTCAACAATTAATTATGAATATGGCCTTATGATCATCAGGAGGGAGAAGGAAGAAATCTGTAATTATCTCTTGGTCCTGCAGCAATAGTTTCTCCTGCGGGCTACGATCACAATTCAAAATCCGTCCGTCGACGTCCTTAACGTCAAACCTGCTGTAATTCTCAATAGGTAAGGCCATCTGGATAGTAACCTTACTGTTTATAAAGTTATTAGAACCGCCTGTGTCGATGAGAATAGTGATCGGTTGTTATTTGAGAAGGCCTCCAACTTTCATCGTTTCCGAGTTTGAGTAGCCGGCTAGTGCATGTACCGTAACTTCATTCGGTTGTGGCTCTTCTTCTGCATCTTCTTCTTCATGTTCAAGGGTCTCTTCTGGATGTTCAATGACCTCTTTTTCTATTGGTTCAATCATAAGAAGTCTCCCTTTACTACAGCGATGCTCACGGCTCCACAGCTCGTCACAATGCCAACATAACCCCTTTGCATATCGCTCCCGAAGCTCTTCTCTTGTTAACCTCTTTGGTGTAGGGACTTGGTCAATAGTAGGGAGGGCTGAGGGCTTCAATATTACTGGTTGAGGAGCGACCCTAGTCCTCTGAGCTTCATGGTTCAATTGCTCCTCTTGATGTCGTGCGAAAGAGATGTCTACCATAAGCGTATACGGTTATCGCGCTTTAACTTCTCTTCGGATCTCCGGCTTCAAGCCCTCAATGAAGGTCCTCAATAGCTATTTTTGAGACCAATCATGAGTTTGATTAGATAACCTTTTAAACCTGGTTTGGTACTCCTGAATGGTGGAAGTTTGTCGGATCTTTGCTAGTTGTCCATCAATATTCTTGTAATCGGTTGGTCTGAAGCGGATCAGTAGTCCTTTTTTGAATTGTTGCCATGAAAGGACTCCATAAGTATGTTCAAACTAGTCAAACCACTGTATAGCATCCCCTTCAAGATGCATAGCTGTAATTTTCACCATAGATGCATCCGTGGTTTTGTGGTACTGAAAATATCGCTCCGCGCACGAGATCCAACCAATCGGGTCTCCTTCTTCCCATCTAAGGAAGTCCACTCTCATGCATGGATAGTTGGGTTCAGTCATAGAGCCTCCCCTCCCTTGGAACTCATCTCTTCAAGCCTGGTGCGATTGGGCAAAGCTCTCTCCGTGATATGATTTTTTTGGGCTTAGTGGTCGGCCCAATCTGAGTTCGGTAAAGAGCGTCCGAATCTTATCCTCCATTCGCGCCTCCAAGGCTTCGAATTTAGTATTGATTGCCTCCTTAGATGCCATAGTATATGCCTCCAAATATATGATATTAAGATCTCTCTTTTGTTGTCAGGTTAAAGGCATGTATAGTTGAGAGAAGTGATGGTCGAAAGGATTGGTGGATCAATGGATGTAGGCTATGATTTAGGCTTGTTTTGTGGCTGTTTTGGGTGTAGTTTGAGGGTGTGGTTTAGTGGAGTTTTAGGGCTATGGATGAATATTTTGGATCTGTGGTAGATGGTAGCAAAGGTTTGATAGAAATCCGTGGAAGTTGCAGCAAAGATGTGCTATCTTGTAAGAGTAGAATTATCGTCGAAGAAACAACGATTTCTCGACGTAATTTCCACCAAAAACTTGAAATAATTGAGGAGGGAATTGATAGCAAAATCATAGTTTATATGACAGCAAGGATATCTAATTTAATCTAGAAAATTTCGGTAGTATAATAGCAACGAAATTGGTGCAAGTTGACATAGCAGAATTGTCATCGAAAAATTTCAGCGGGTTACGACGAAAATTTACAGTAACATAAAATCGTTTTTAGAGATGAATTTCTTAATAGATCAATCTTAGATAGAAGCCAAGATGATCTATGAAGTGTATAAGAAATATCATTCAAAAAAGATTGCAAATAGATGGGTTAAGGCAACAATATGCGGCTGAAATTTTTTGCAGCACAGATTTTTAGGTATAGCAGATTGGACGTAAAAGATCAGTGGTTTATATTGATAATTTTTTGATGAAACCAAAGGGAAATTCACTGTTAGAAAGTGTCAAAGCTATCATAAAAATTTTGTAGAGATTTGGATAGAAACAATGTGGTATCAAGATCAAACAAACAGTGCTATGCGGTTGAAATTTTACAATGCAGATTTTCAAGTATAGCAGATTTGATGTAAAAGATCAATGGTTTATATTGAGAATTTTTTGAAAAAACCAAAGGAAAATCTGCTGTTAGGAAGTGTCAAAGATGTCATAAAAATTTCATAAAAGTTTGGATAGAAAAAGCATATTAGCAAGATCAAACAGATGGTACTATGTGGCTGGAATTCTGCAATGTATCTTTCGTCGTATAGGTTTATGCAACAATATAGGAACAGTTTTTTTTTTTTTGGATTTTCGAATAAGGATAACTAAATTGCAGCAGCAGTAAGGTAGGAAATCAGAACCTATTGCAATTCACGGGGAGATCAAAGGATGATCCGCGATGGTGGAGATGATGGCGGAATTCGGCGACGATCTTTTAAGCAATTGTGGGAATTGCTTTGGGCGGTCGTGGAGGGCTGATGGATGGCAGTGGAAGGGCAGCAAGATGTCAAGAACACTGCTCTGATACCAGGTGTTAGAACCCTTGCAGATTCTAAACTTGGGGTTGATCTCTTTAGGGGATCGGCCTCCTTGGAACTCTATAGGGGTTCCTCCCTCCAAGTTGCTGCTCAAAGGCTGCAGAAAAGATTCATCTATTGCCTATCCAAAGAGAAGGAATACATGGCTATTTATAGGGCTTCGAAACCCTAACTCCTAATAGGACTCCTACTTAAGACTCTTACTTCTAACCAACTCCTAATAAGACTCCTACTCAAGACTCCTATTCCCTTACAACTCCTAATTCTTCTCTAAGAAAAAACCTCCTACATGAATGCCCCTTCAATTAGGACTCTCCTAGCTAGAGTCCTAACAGAATGTCCCTCTCAATTAGAACTCTCCTAGCTAGAGTCCTAACATTTTTACATGAATGTCCCTCTCAATTAAGACTCTCCAAGCTAGAGTCCTAACACTGCCTTCTCTAGTTCCTTATGAACGAAGGCAGAGAGGCTTAAATGGTGGGATTTGTAATTTTGTGCATTTTACAGTTTAGTCCTTGTATTATTATATTTACGATTAGGTCCTTAGTGTTTACATATAGGTCCTCAATATTTTTTTTTTTTTGAACAAATCTCCCAAATCTTATGAATAAGTTCTTAGATTCATACTTTGGCTCTTTTATCAAATTTAAAATAGATACTTACATTACAACTAGAAGCTTATACGAAAAATTCAGAAATGAGGGATGTTACATCTCCACCTCAGAGCAGGCTTGGAGTTTTGAGGAGCGTCGTCGCAGCCCTGCTGTGTGGATCACCGCTAGAGAGGAGGACGCTTGACCTCCTTCACCCTCTCCTAAGGATCTACAAGGAAACAAGGATATACGATCTCCCTAGGTAACACAATTTACTCTATATGCAGTTTTAAGTTTCGCGGATTTTGCGCACCAATCTTCGCACGACGACGAACATCTCTTTGGAAATTGGGGATTTTGTTTGCTTATTCTTCCGCTGTGCATGTGATGTCGCCCCCAAGATTTCCCAACACTTGATTCATCATTGGTTGCCTTTCTCTTCTTTTGCCTCTTCCTCCGTTCAAGTTCATTGTTTATTTTAGATTTTTTTTTAATGAACTTATTAAGATTTAGTGTTCGAAGTTCAAGTTCATCGTTGTCCTCATCACTTGAGTCATTGCTCAAGTGGTATTCATTTGTCTGGAGTTCCAAATCCTTCCTGTTCTTTGGAAGGTGATTTTGTTCATCATGTTCATCATGTGTATTGTGCACCATTTCATATGTAATCAACGAACCAATTAGTTCTTCAAGTGGTAAGTTGTTTAGGTTTTTAGCTTTTTGTATTGCAGTTACTTTTGAATCCCACTTCTTAGAAAGAGAATGCAAAATCTTGTTTACGAGTTCAAAATCCGAAAAACATTTTTCAAGAGCTCTTAAACCATTGACGACATCCATAAAACGGGTGTACATGTCAACAATGGTTTCGCTTGGCTTCATTTGAAAAAGCTCGAAATCATGCATCAAAAAGTTGATTTTGGACTCTTTCACTCGGATAGTGCCTTCATGAGTGACCTCAAGAGTTCTCCAATTATCAAAAGCCGAATCACACATCGAAACGCGATTAAATTTATTTTTGTCAAGTGCACAAAACAAGGCATTCATAGCCTTTGCGTTTAAAGAAAAATACTTCTTCTCCAAAACCGACCATTTGTTCATCGGTTTAGAGAGAAGTTGAAAACCATTTTCAACAATATTCCAAAAATCCAAATTCATAGAAATCAAGAAAACTCTCATTCGAGTTTTCCAATAAGTGTAGTCCAATCCGTTAAACAATGGTGGACGAACAACCGAAAAACCCTCTTTAAAGCCATAAAGAGCCATTTCTCTCGGGTATAAATCCGAAATGAGAAATATCAGGCTCTGATACCAATTGTTAGGATCAAGAGCACTAAGAGGGGGGGGGGGGGGTGAATTAGTGCAACGGAAAACTTTCGACGATTAAAACTGCGTTCGTACGTTGAAATCCGATTCTGACGTAAAAGTCATTTCGTGCAGATAATAACTTTGAAAGCTTACGAAAACATATTTGAAGTAAAGTAAGGAAGGCAGTTTGTAGTTAAGATAGATATCAGAATGTAAGCGTAAACTGAAATATGATGTTCGTACGATAAAACCGATTTCCGTCTTAACGCCGATTCGGAAAATACTTAACTAAGAAACACATTTGTAAATAAGCAGAAGGCAGTAAGCTACTGAGGAGGTTTGTAGTAAAGATAAGATGCTCAAAGTAAATGCAAACCAGAGAAGACGAGAGTTTATAGTGGTTCGGTCAATCGTGACCTACATCCACTCCTCCGATTCCTCTTCCGTCGAGGCCACCGGCATTCACTAACGATCTTCCTTTACTAGGCGAAGATCAATCTCCTTCTTACACCCCTCTTCTCCTTTTACTAGGTTTAGGAGACAACCCTTACAAGCACTCACTCTCCTCTCTTAAACAGAATTCTAACACTTAAGCTAGAGGAGGAAATTTCTATAGATTGCAGCAGTGTTTTCTCTCTTTTAATCTCTCTGTGCTTATATGTTTTACCCAGGGATGGGAGGGGTATTTATAGGCTCTAAACTAGTTTGAATTTCGAGCTCAAAACTGTCATCTCCCGGAATTTCGGGGTCTAGCGGTTGCACCGCCTGATTGGGGCGGTTGCACCACTTGGCAGAGCTCAGAGACTGAGCCTTTAGGTAGTGCCACCGCTTGTCAAGGGTGGTTGCACCGCTTGGCAGAGCTCGAAGACTGAGCCACTGGGCGGAGCCACTGGGCGGTGCCACCGCTTGACAAGGGCGGTTGCACCGCCCAGTCTCGCTAAGAGATTGAGCCCTAGCGGTGCCACCGCCTGTCAGGGGCAGTTGCACCGCCCAGTCTTGCTCGGAGACTGAGCCCAGGTAGTGCCACCGCCTACCTAGGGCGGTTGCACCGCCCAGCTTTCCTGGGAGACCCTCTCCTAGGTGGTGCCATCACCTAGTAGGAATTCTGGTCCGAATGGGTTGATCCATTCGGCCCAATTTGGGCTTGTCAAGGGCCCAATTGCCCCCAGATTAAGTTAATGGGATCACCTCTCATTCCTAACTTAATCTACATGCTAACTACGACAATTCTTAAGACATTTACTACAGCTTGCTCTGGTGCATCAATCGCTTCTTCCGGTGAGCTTCCGGCGAACATACGATGAACCTCCGGCGATGCTCCGACGGACTTCTGGCAAACTCCTGGACTTGCGACGATCCACTTGGTGAGTTCTGATGAGCTTCTTTTGGCAAGCTCCTGGACTTCTCGGATTTGTTCCCGCAGAACCTCCGACGACCATTCGAACTTCCGTCGAGCTTTCGAACTCCCAACGTGATCATAGTCTTTGACACCGGCTCAACTCCTACCGCATGTCTTACTTTCATCGTAGTTAATCCTGCACACTTAAAACAAAACTTCGATCGAGATAATTAATCCTAAGCAATTAACTAAGTTGTCCGGCATGTCATTGGTCCCTCGACGCTTTGTCCGATTCTTCGGCGCATCGTCCTCTCCTGCGACCTATTGCTCAATCGGCCAGTTGACTCCGTAACTCCGATATCCTTGGCACAATACCTACTCTTCTTGGCTCGATGCCCAAGTCCACGGTCCGAAGCCTTTTGTCGATACGTCGACCGATCCATCGGCACGACGTCCAATCTTCTGACATGTTCCTCCGGCACAACATGATTTTTCCTGCTTTAATTGTCTCATCCTGATCGAAGCATCCTGCGTCACTCAAAATGTAGATTAAAATATAAATACATATCAAGTGGTTTCATCACCAAAATACGAGATTCAACAGGTTTAACACCCAAGAGAAATGGCTCATTTCAGCTTTCAAGAGGGACTTTCTCTCATTCGTCCTCCCTTTTTCAATGGGACGGACTACACTTATTGGAAAACTCAAATGAGAGTTTTTCTTGCTTTCGATTGATATAAATTTATGGAATATGGTCGAAAATAGATTTCAAAGGTCTTCTCTTCCAATGAATGATTGGAATGATTTGAAGAAGAAGACGTTTTCTCTAAATGCTAGGGCTATGAATGCTCTATTTTGTGCCTTAGACAAAAACGAATTCAATCAGGTTTTTATGTGTGAAACGACTTTCGACATTTGGCACATTCTTGAAACCACACATGAAGGCACTAGTAGAGTAAAAGTTTCAAAGATTAATCTTTTGATGTATGATTTTGAATTGTTTCATATGAAACCAAGCGAAACCATTGTTGACATGTACACTTATTTTACAGATGTCGTCAATGGTTTAAAGGCACTTGGTAGAAGTTTTTCGGATTTTGAACTTGTAAACAAGATTTTACAATTGCTTTCTAAAACTTAGGACTCTAAAATAACCGCCATACAAGAGGTTAAAAACTTGAACAATCTTCCACTCGAAGAACTAATTGGGTCTTTAATGACCTACGAAATGAACAATGTGATAAAAAGGGAACTCAAGAATAACCTTCTAAAGAACAGGAAGGATTTTAGACTTAGAACAATTGAAGACCACTCGAGCATAAGCTCAAGTGATAGTGAACTTGAACTCCTCGCTAAGAAATTTAAAAAGTTCATGAAACAAAAATTAAAGAACAAAAAGAACACAACTACTTACTATAAACCTAAGAAAAAGAAGGTGACTTTGGATGAATCGAGCTCCTCCGAAGATGAGGAGAAAATCAACAAAGGCGAGGTGGCAAACTACGCCTTAACGGCTTTCAACGATGAGGTAATCAAAATACTCTTAATTTATTTCGAAATTATATGATGCTTTTAATGAGCTATTTTTAATTTAGTTTAAAATTAATTTTCTTGAAAATTACATGTTTAATAATGAAAATGAAAAAATTAGGAATCATGCTTATCATTCTAGTAATTTTGAAAATAATCATGAAAATTACATGTTTATGATAAACAAAATAATTTTGATATGAAATGTTATGAAATCATGTTTAATGAGTTTATCTTTCTAAAATTATGCATGATGATTCTTGCGATTTATGGACTATCGATTTTTACCATAATGAATGTGGCTTCTTCGATTTTAAAAATGATACATGTTTTGATTTGATATAAATGAAAAAGACATGCTTATATGAAATAATGTAAGTATCATGATGATTTTATATTTAATTAAGCATGATGATGATTTGATCTTGATGATTTCAATGATGATATTTGCTCTTTCGATTTTAAACTATGATGTATGGTTTTCATAAGAAAAACTTGAGCATGTTTATATGAAATCAATCACTTAAAATGAAAAACATAAAAAAAAGGGGGAATACATTTTCCATCTCTATTGATTTTTTTTTAGATTAATGAATCCATGTATATTATCCTTTTGTGAATCTTTTGAAAATGATTTTAATTTGATTATTTGAATTTAAATGAGATTATCTTGATTTTTTGAGATTTATAATTTAAAATTTTTCAATAGATCAAGATCTTGGTTTTTGATCTCCTATGCTTCCTTTTGTCATTTACTAAAGAAAAAAATTATCCAAATGAATTATGAATGTTCTTTTAGTATTCATGAATTGATTATAACTTGAAAATATTTTATGAATCAAGATTTTTCATAATCTCCTAAGAATTCTTTTTGTTATTTTATTTAAGAGGAGATTTGTTAAAATGATTCATGGTGTCTCTTGATTTCTTAGAATTATAGCTTTAGAATTCTTTTTACAAATCAAGATTGTTTTCTATGATTCTTTCTTTTCGCTAATTGAGTTATTAAAAAAGAATCATAATATGTCTCTTGATTTTTACAATTTGTCTTCATTATTTGTGTATCTCATCATCAAAATTCTCTTGATATTTTTCATGTGATGATATGAAATTATGCATAAAATACTCTCAATATTATTTTGATGCATACAAATGAAAAGTTATGATCATGCATGATATGACGTAATTTGACGTTTTGATACCATCATGATTTGAAATATTTATGATTTGGAATGATGCATGCAATACATATGCTTTTTATTATGTTGATATATGTTGTGCATATAATGTGTATCATGAATGCTTTAAATGATGAATGGTTAGCATCATGATCAAAATATTGATAAATGCTTAAAAATTTTAATATTTTAGTATCATGTATGATATGCTCATAATGATGATTGATTTTTCGGTATCGTACATGAAAAAAAAATGAAATGTAAGGTTTTAAAATTGTATATGTTTTAATTTGAAAATATAATGATGCGAAAATAAAAACAATTACTTACCTTTGTCATGATTTGAAAATTATTGAAAAAGAAAAAAGAGATATAAAATTGTATGCTTCCCTTCTTTTTGACAATGACAAATGGGGAGATAGCTAGCTTGCACAAGTCAAGAAGATGCAAAAACTTGCTTATATGCTTGCACATCTAAAGAGAAGATGCAAACGTACTTCATGTAGCTTGCTTCTTGTAAAACATTGTATCTTGCTAGCTTATTATCTTACATTATTTTTCAAAAACTTGCTAGCTTTTATATTTCAAAGAGAAGTAACACTTGCCAAATTGCTAGCTTGATTGTTGCAAAATAATGTAAAATTTTGCTAGCTTGCACTTTGCAAAGAAAACAAAAATGACACTTCTCAAAAGAGAAGAGCTTGCTATCTTGAACATCACTATCTTGCCAATCTCAAGAAGCAAAACTTGCAACTTGCACATTGCAATAGGAAGCAAGAATCGCTAGCTTACACACTTCAACAAGAAAGCTATCTTGCATTTGCTTTCGAAATTTTTGCTAGCATGTATGTTGTAAACCTGCTATCTTACTACTTTGCTTATCTAAAACTTGATAGCTTGCAAGATGTAACACTTGTTAAAATTTCTAGCTTACAAATTCCATGATGATAAAACTTGATATTATATTTTTCATGCAATGATTTGAACTTGTATGTCTAAACATTTGATAAGTAGACTTCTCCTTTTTGTTGATGACAAAGGGGGAGAAGTATGATGATATTATGCATAAGTATATAATAACATGTTGCTTGGATTTTTGAATCCAAGAGTTTTATCAATATGGCATATTGATAGGGGGAGTTTGGTTAAACTCCAGGAGTTAAAGTTAACTCCATCATCAATTGGTTGTCATCATCAAAAAGGGGAAGATTGTTGAATCTTGTATTTTGATGATGAAACCAATTGATAGTATTTATAATTTAATCTGCGTTTTGAGTGACGCAAGATGCTTTGATTAGGGAGAGAGAATTAAAGCAGGAAGAATCATGTTAGGCCGGAGGAAAACATGTCAGAAAATTGGACGTTGGGCTAGAGGATCGGTCGACGTATCGACAGAAGGCTTCAGGCCATTGATTCGGGCATCGGTCCAAGTAGAGCGGATATTGCGCCAAGGATATCGGAGTTGCGGATATCAACTGGTCGATTGGGCAATAGGCCATAAGAGAGGACGATGCACCGAAGAATCGGACGAAGCGTCGAAGGACCAATGACATGCCAGACAACATGATTCATGCTTAGTAATAATTGTCTAGATCAAAGTGTGTTTTTATGTATGCAGGATTAACTACGATAGCAAGGCATAAAGCAAAATGAAGTTCTGGAGTTAAGAATGCAATTTTGTTGGGAGTTTGAGAGTTTGTCAGAAGTCCGGACGTTCATCGAAAGTTCTGTCGGAACCAACCGAGAAGTATAGGAGCTTGCCAAAGAAGCTCGTTGGAACTCACCAAGAAGATCGTCATGAAGTCCGGGAGCTTGCCGGGAGTCCGTCGGAACATTGCCGAGAGATCATCAGAAGTTTACTAGAAGATCGTCGAAAGCTCGTCGGAAGAAACCGAACTTATCTTACTTAGAATATGTCTTAGGAATCATAGTTAGCACATAATTAGAGTTGGGATTGGGAGGGGCCAACTGGGCCCAAAGTTGGGTTGGTTTGGGCTGAATTCAAGGCCCAACTAGCATACTAAAACCCTGGCCGGTGGTGGCACCGCCTAAGGAACAGCACCCCAGGAATGCTAGGCAGTGGTACCACCAGTAGCAATGCTTCTAGCGGTGGTACCGTCCTTGTTCGGCGGTGGTTCCGCCCAGTACTAGATCCTACGGCGGTAGTACCGCCCAAGAATGGCAATGGTACCGCTAGTACCTAGGAAACCTAGGATGAGACCTTTTTAGGCTCCAAGTTTGATTCAACTTGAAGCCTATAAATACCCATCTCATCCCTGGTTAACATACACAAGCACTGAGAATTTAAAGAGAGAAAAAAGCTGTTGTAATCTCTTGAGAATCCTCCTCTTCTAGTATAAGTGTTAGAATAGTTTGAGAGAGGAGTGAGTGCTTGTAAAGGTTGTCTCCTAAGCTTGGTAAAAGGAGAAGAGGGGTGTAAGAAGGAGGTAGATCTTCGCCTATTAAAGGAAGATCGATAGTGGATGTCGGTGGCCTCGATGGAAGAGGAATGGATGTAGGTCACGACGACCGAACCACTATAAAATTGATATGTTCTTCTTTGGTTTACATTTCTATATTTGAGCAATTTACATTACTGTAAACTGAATCTTTACTTGCCTACTGTATTCACTTCATGTACGAATGAGATTTCAAGCTATCTTTCCGAGTTCGGTTTTTAACGTACGAAAGAGTTTTATGAAACCGACGTAATTTACCACTGCACTAATTCACAACCCCCTCCCCCCCCCCCCTCTTAGTGCCAACTTGTTCCTAACATGGATCACCGCTAGAGAGAAGGACACTTAACCTCCTTCATCATCTCCCATAGATCTGTAGGGATTAAGGGATATATGATCTCCCTAGGTAAAACATAATTATCTCACACGTGAATTTAAGCTTCTTAGGTTTTTGCACACTAATCTTCGCACGACGATAAACACATTTTTAAAAAATTTAGGGATTTTTATTTTCTGTTCTTCCGCTACGCAAGTGATGTCGCCCTAGATTTCTCTACATGTCTCTACCTTTCAATCTACTCTGATCTTCTTCTTGAAGACCTATTTGCAATCGATGGGTACAATACCCTTGAGTGCTTTGCTAGATGTGGTTATACGGACGATCGACCCGTACACCTCTTGTTGTGCGGGTCGACTCGTCCAGACTCCTGTAATATGGCACGGGTCGACCGGGGGTGAGGGGGCACCATATGTTTAGTCAACTCTTTTTTATATGAGACACGTGTTAGGTTATATCACGTCAGCTTCATAGTGGCTGCCAACCGTCGATCAACCATGTGCAAGAATATTCTCTATCATATGTTTAGCTGAAAACTAAATTTTTTCTTTGAAAATTGCTTTTGAGACTATCTCTTCACTTTTCATATCTTTCTAACGTCTGTATTCACATATTAACTAATGTCATGTATATAATAATTATAATGACTCCCCCAAACATATCTTTTTCGAATGTATTCTTGCTAGAGAATTCTAGAACATAGGTAAACATTATTTAAATGTTGACTTTCTCCTTTTTAGTAATTGGCAACACGAGGCTTGGTCTTTTAGATGTTCTCCCTAATTTTGTATAACCTTCCTTACTTCGTAGTATCATTGCTACTTCACTATGATATCTTTAGGTAAACAAAAATGATTCATGTTTTCTCAGCCTTGGTATCGAAGCCTCTCAACTATTTGGAGAAAGGTGGTTTGGTTTCCGACACAAATAACTTATCTCTTTTATGGAAAACTACTGAGGGGTCGACTAGTAATATTAAATCAGATTTTTACTCACTATCTCAGAACTTAAACTATGTTGTTGATTGTGATGGAACTTTTATATCTATCTAATTTGGGCTTCACCCTTAAAAGATTCGCATGGATGGAAGAATAATAGTTGCTGTTGGAGCTTACTGTAATGATGTTAGGCCTTTGCAAGTAATGGGACTTGCCATCTTCAAAGGTCTTTTTAAATCCCACTCTCTTAAGGCTTCAGAGTGTTCTAATATGCACAGACTTAAAAACACGTGTAAACTATCCCAATGGTATAAACTTAGTACGTTAGATCATTATTTCTGGAGATGCATGACCTAGCTAGGAAGGTTAAAAAAGTTAAATTTCTTCATATCAAATATTCAAACACATGACATTATCGGTGATCAATTATTTAGCACTATAAACACTTTCTTTATTGAATAATAATTATTTTTTTATTAAAAAGTCTGAATTAAAAATATTAATCATCCCCTTCATAGCGTTTCCATAAAGGAATAAGCCATTAGTGGTAGAAACTATCTTTTTCCAAGGAATTGAGGCTTTAGCATGAAGGTTATGAAAACACAAATCATTCATGCTATCTGTAATCATGATATCTATAATGCGAAAAATCTTTTATGCCAAGATTGAAATCAAATAAATTGGATCTAACAATATTACGATGCATACCTTTTTTGTTGTTTAGAAAAATAAACCTTATCTGATCTACAAGCACTTCATCTTTGGATCTAAAATATCAATCTACAAGGAGAACTAGATCCTTCTCCTCTCTTCCTATACAAGGAGAACTAGATCCTTCTCCTCTCTTCCTATCCTTTCACAGGACTGTTGAATCTCGTATTTTGATGATGAAACCACTTGATATGTGTTTATGATTTAAACTACATTTTGAGCGATGCAGGTCTACTCGATCAGGTTTAGACAGTTGACGCAGGAGGAATTGACGTTGCGCCGGAAGAGATCACATTAGGATATTGGATGGCTGAATGCTTCGGACGTCGGGCATCGGGCCAAGGAGAGCGAAATTGCGCCAAGGATATCGGGGTTGCGGAGGTCAACCGCCGATTGGGCAACAAGCCGCAAGAGAGGACGATGCACCGAAGAATCGGACGAAGCGCCAACCAATGACGTGCCGGGCAACAGAATGTCAATTCGCGTTGTAATAATTGTCTAGATCGGAGTTGAGTTTTGGTTTGTGTGTGCAGGATTAACTTCGATAACGATGAAGACATAAAGCGAAACAAAGTGCTGGAGTCAAGCGCGAAGGATTCGTTGGGAGTTCGAGAGTTCGACGGAAGTCCGAAGGTTCGTCGGGAATGCTGCCGGAACTAGCCGAGAATGAGTAGGGAGCTTGCCGAAGGGTTTTTCGGAAGCTCACCGGAAGGTTCGTTGGAAGTTCGTGGAGCTCACCGAGAAAGATCGGAGCTTACCGAAGAAGCTCGTTGGAACTCGCCAAGATCAAATCGTGAAGTTTAGGAGCTTGCCGGGAGTTCGCAGAATGGTTTCCGAGAGTTTATCGGAAGACCGTCGGAAGTTCGCCGGAAGCTCGCCGGAAGAAGTCTTGACTTACGAACTTTGTAATAGCTTAGAAAATGTCTTTAAATTCGTAGTTAGCACGTTAATTAGGGTTAGGATTAGGTGTTAATCCTATAACCCAAGTAGGGGCCAATTGGGCCCGAGTTCGGACTGGTTTGGGCCAAGTTTGGAGCCCAACCAGTGAGCTGAATTGGCCTAGGCGGTGGCAACGCCTAGGCTTGGCGGTGGCACCGCCCAGCACCCGAGAGCTGGGCGGTGACACCTCCTAGGCTAGGCGGTGGCACCGCTTGGATGGGCGGTGGCACCGCCAGCATTAGGAACATAAGAGAATTCAAATTTTTGGAGCCCAAATTTGAATCCTCTTGAGGCCTATAAATACCCCTCAAGTCTCAACTGAGAAGAAAACTTTTTGAGCAGCAAGTGATTGAGAGGAAAGTCTTAGAAGAGTCTTTGCCTTTCTTGTTTTCAATTTGCTAGAAAGTTCTCCTCCTTTCTTGAAAATTTGTAAGAGCTTGAACTGCTTGTAAAAGGTTGTAAGAGGGGTATTTGCCCTTCCATTTCAAGAGATTTGCTAGTGGAAGGTGGGAGCCTCATCGAAGAGGGGCCTCGCAAGTGGATGTAGGTCATTTGACCGAACCACTCTAAAATTAGCGTGATCTCTGGTTTGCATTTCATTATTGCTATTTATATTACTGCAAACCTTCTTACATGCTTTAGTTCCTTATTACCTTTGCTGCCCAACTTTAAGAATACGCTTTCAAGTTAAGCTTTTCAAGTTCCGTTCTTATCGTACGAAAGATTCGTTGAAACCAACGTTTTAATCCGCTGCACTAATTCACCCCCCCCCCCTCTTAGTGCCGCTCCGATCCTAACAAGGACCACCTAGATTGATGGATTAGGGGATTATGAGAGAGGGAGATTGAGAGAAAAATCTTAATCTCTCAATTATTAAGATGCTACTCAGATGCACACTTAGGCCCTAGAGGTCCTGTCTATTTATAGGCGAGAGTAGAGGGTCTAGGATAAGTTATTAGAAGAGTTCCTCCCATCAAGGTTATCTCCTAAGGAATCCTACTTTATTATGGACTTCTTTTCTATTGGCCAATAACCATAATCAGAATCCAATTTGACTTAAAATAAAAAATAAATAAATAAAATTTATTTAAAAATAATTTGACTCAATTGGATTATGAAATTTTATAAAAACTATATATACACGTGTGAATTTTAGAAAATAGGCCAATAAGTCAAATAATAATAATAATAATAATAATAATAATAATACATTAAGTTTGACTAACAATATGAGTCATAGCGGTTGTTTGCCATTAGTATCACACTTCGTTCTATGTACCACAATATTGTTAACCTTTCCTAATACAGTCCAAAATGACCCCTATAATTTGTCTTATCAAGATAATCATGTCATCACATTTAACCATAATATGTACATACATAATTGTGAACAGGATAGCAAAAACAAATAACTTTAAGTACGTAAGCAAGAATATCAATTATAGTATCCACTCAAACATGCATCACCATATCCTTTATGGGTTGCTCACAAACCCAATCATAAGAATATATTCTTTCAAAATACTTTAGACTATAAGTCCTAAGTGAATGGATCAGCAATCAATACAGTGGAACTCAAGTAATTAATTAACATTAGATGTTTCTGGACTCATCTTCTCTAACCATCAAGTACTTTATACCATAATGCATATAGATGCAATAGTACTTGTCATTCTTAGAGAAGAAAACTACTGCAATGTCATAAAATATCTTCAATGACTTGGTAATTGAGTCTGACTACACCAAGTCCTAAGATAAAAATTTTACGGTCAAAAATTTGATTAGTGGCCTCAAAGCATGCCACAAAATCAACTTCTATTATTAATAATAATAAATTGCCCCTCTAATTGATATAAATATTAACCATAAGGTGAACTTCCTATTATCGAGGTAATTTATATAATCAGCATCTGAAAAATACTATTATTTCATGCTGATATAATTTCATACATGTGAGCATATAATCATTTGTCCCTTCCGGATATCTTATTATTTTCTCTGTAGTTCTTTAGTGTTTTTACTTCTAGGTAACTCCAATATATATCCAATATTTTAATTATAAAAATTTATATCTTTTCTAACACAGGCTTGAGCATAGACTTCCAACTACGCATATATAAAAAATATCTTCTTTATCTGATTCTTTTCAAGTCATTTTAAAGCATTTACTATTGACTAAAACTTTACTTTTATAATTGACTGAACAAAGCTGTATATTAAAATCTTTTCAAGACTCGATTGATATATCTTTTCTAAGATAATCTTCATAATCATTGAGGTCTATCATTGAATTACTCAATATTAATAATATAAAATGTCTCATTCATATCAACCATCTTAAAATTTTTAGTGACAAATTTCTTGATTTAGTATAATAAATCAAGATCATTATTGGTAAGGTAAAATATTATCCATATATAAGACCAATATAATAAACTTGCTCCCACTGATATAAATATTGATTAATAGTATTTGCCTTAAATATGAAATAATGATATCAAGTACCCTTATATATCATTATCTTGAAGCTTGTTTATGGTCATAAATGGATTCCTGAATTTGCATACCAAACTTTATGTTTCTATCATTTTCTTTGTAAATCATTTAGGGTAACCCATATAAAGCTAGATCTCTAAAAACAAATATTTTTCATATCATTATGATATAACTAAAACTCATAATGAATCACTAATATCATGATGATTCTTAACGAGTTCATTAAAAATCTCGTTATGATCGATACATTCTTTATGAGTAAAACTTTTAACCACAAGTCTGACCATTATATCGTTCGACATTGTCCTTTGAGTTACATTTATATAATAGACTCTTTTAGTATTATTGGACAATTCGATAAATTTATCAAACACCATTCTGGTTATTGATTTTAACTCTTCTTTTATTACATCATATTACTTTTCAGAATCATTACTTTTCATGACCTGTGACAAAAATAAGGGATCCATTTTAATTCCTATATCATAATATAATTCTTGTAGATATGTAATATAATAACCATAAATGACATGATTCCTTCCCCTTTGAGATATTCTCAAAGTTGTCAATTATGATTGTTCTACAATACTATTAATAATGATATCAATATACTGTGAGAGTTTAGTAATATTATTTTGTTGTTTACTTTTATCAAATCATTTAATGATCTCTCGAATAATAAAGGAGTATTAACTTGTATCTCCTTTATATCAAAATTAAATTTCGAGAATTTCACTCCCACTGATTTACTATTTTATAGGAATCTTATGTTACCAGATGTAATTGTCCTCGTACTATGATTAGAGCAATAAGATATGTACCCCTTTAAACTTTTCTGAATAGATAATAAAATATTTAGAAATAATTATTAAATCTAATTTTTGAGTTGAAGATCTTTATCTCCATAGGACAATTTTAAATATGTAAATATCTTAACTTAGGTTTCCTATCATTTCACTTAAAAGAAGTCATATAATTTACTTACTAGAAACACCATTCAAGATATACATAATTGTCCTTTGAGCTTTTTCTCACATTGATTTAGGTACAAAAGAATAACTTATCATTGCTCTTAACCATATCTATAAGGTACGATGATATCTTTCAACAATCATATTCTGTTGTAACATATCTGGTAAATCAGATACATTATTTTTCTAAGAATCTAGCAAAAGAATTATAATTGGGTTCATCATAAATACCATAAAATTTATCACCCTTGTCAAATATGATGATCTTGACTTTTCTATCTAATTGTCTATCAACTTCATTTATACACACTTCAAAAGTATAAACGGTCATAGACTTTACATGAATTAGATATATATAATCATATCTCAACAGATTATTTATATGGTGATAAAATGTCTCTCTTTAGTGAGACAAAAGCATATAGTGATAAACATAACCTCAAGGAGTTTATAAAACTATATTTCACTTCAATATTTAATTGTAGGATCATTATAAACTTATGATTCATATTAATTCTGTATAAACTATTATTCAGAATTCAAAGGTTAATTTTATTAAATCACAGTAAGTTTATAACCACCAAAAGGGAAATAATATTATAACAATTCTAGGTAAAGAATTCAAATTCCCAAAATTATAAGAACACAACATGGATTCTCAAGATTTATCAAATTGAATCATCTTTATATATAAGCGATAAATACAAACTAATATTGCTTTCACTTTAAGATGATTCCCCATAATGATAAATATCTCATTCTCTTTTGATTTTATCTGTTGAATATCATATTTTGATGATGAAACCACTTGATATGTGTTTATGATTTAATCTGCGTTTTGAGTGATGCAGGATACTTGATCAGGATGAGACAATTAAAGCAGGAAAATCATGTTGCGCCGGAGGAACATGTCAGAAGATTGGACGTCGGGCCAGTGGATCGGTTAACGTATCGATAGAAAGCTTCGGGCCGTGGATTTGGGCATCGGGCCAAGAAAAGTGAATATTGTGCCAAGGATATCGGAGTTATGGAGTCAACTGTCCAATTGAGCAATAGGCTACAAGAGAGGACAATGTGCCGAAGAATCGGAGGAAGCGTCGAGAGACCAATGACATGCCGGACAACTTGATTAATTACTTAGGATTAATTATCTCGATCGAAGTTTTGTTTTAAGTGTGCAGAATTAACTACGATAGCTTGAAGACATAAAGCAAATCTACTGGAGTCAAGTTTGATGGGTGTTCGAGAGTCCGAAGATTCGTCGGAGATGTTGCCGGAACTAACCGAGAAAAAATCGGGGACTTGTCGGAGTTTTCGAAAGTCCGCCGAAGAGATCGTCGGAGGTTCGGGGAGATCACCGAGAGGGCTCGGCTACTCGCTGAACTCGTCATAAGATCGGGAGCCTACTGGGAGTCTGCCGGAAGAAATCCGAGGGTGTGTCGAAAGTCCACCGAAAGATCGCCGGAAGGAGACTCGACGTTTGCCGGTTGAAAACTTGCTTAGGACTATGTTTTCAGTTGCGTAGTTTGCATGTAATTAGGATTAAGATTAAGGAATAATCCTATATCCTGGTTAGGGGCCAACTAGGATCGATATTACCTAGTTTGGGCCAGATTTGAAGCCCATCTAGTGACCTGTAGGACCAGGTGGTGGAACCACCGGACTGGGCGGTGGCACCGCCCAGAACTCGAGGATCGAACGGTGGTACCATCGGACTGGATGGTGGCATCGCCCAACACCCGAGAGGTCCAGCGGTGGCACCGCCAATACACTATTAGTGTTAGACACTGACAGGCGGTGGCACCGCCAGCATCGAGAACCCAAGATAATTCAAAATTTGGAGCCTAAATTTGAATCCTCTTAGGGCCTATAAATATCCCTCAATTCTTAACAGAGAATACAACCTTTGAGAAGTTAGAGATTGAGATAAAGCCTTAGCAAAGTCTTTAGCAAGTCTTGTTTTCAATTGCTTGAGTGTTCACCTCCTTCTTTCTCGTTGAAAATTTGTAAGAGTGTGAACCACTGTAAAAGGTTGTAAGAGGGGTATTTGTCCTTCCCCTTCAAAGTGATTTGCTAGTGGAAGTTGGGAGCCTCTTCGAAGAAGGCTTCGCAAGTGGATGTAGGTCATTTTGACTAAACCACTTTAAATTGGTGTGTTCCTTGAATGTGTGAGTTCTTACTTTCCTGAAATTGTTATTTACACTACTGCTAGCTTTCGGTTTTCATCTACTCAAGTTATTATCGAAACAAAATCTCCTCGTATTTACGAATTCATTTTTAAACTTACAAGTATTAATCCGCTACACTAATTCACCCCTCCTCTCTTAGTGCCACTCCGATCCTAACAATTGGTATCAGAGCAAGGCTTACTCTCATATTTGGTTTAATACCCAAGAGAGATGGCTTACTCTGGCATGCAAGAGGGGCACTCTCTCATTCGTCCTCCCTTTTTCAATGGGACGGACTACACTTATTGGAAAACTTGAATGAGAGTTTTCTTACTTTCTTTGTATTTGAATTTATAAGACATAGTCGAAAATGGATTTGAAATGTCTTCTCTTCCAATGAACCATTGGAATGATTTAGAGAAGAAGATGTTTTCTCTAAATGCAAAGGCTATGAATGCCTTATATTATGCACTTGATAAAAATAAATTTAATCGCATTTTGATTTGTGATTCGGCTTTTGATATTTGAAGAACTCTTGAGGTCACTAATGAAGGCACTAGCCAAGTGAAAGAGTCCAAAATCAACATTCTTATGCATTCTTACGAATTTTTCCGGATGAAATCAACACCTGTTTCACGAATGTCATCAATGGACTCAAAGCTCTTGGTAAAGATTTTTTCTAACTTTGAATTAGTAACTAAAATTTTAAGATCCCTTCCAAAGAGTTGGGATCCAAAAGTTATGACCATTCAAGAGGCCAAGGATTTTAAAACATTTCCACTCGAAGAACTAATTAGGTCTTTAATGACCTATGGAATGAACAATGTGACGAAAAGGGAACTCGAGAACAATCTTCCAAAGGACAGGAAGGATTTGGGACAAAGAACACATGAAGATCATTCGAGCATAAGCTCAAGTGATGGTGAACTTAAACTACAAATTAAACAAAAATTAAAAAGCAAAAAGAATAGAACTACTTGCTTTGAATACAAGAAAAAAATAAAAATTGGGATGAATTGAGCTCCTCGGAAGACGAGGAGAAAATCAAGAAAAGTGAGGTGGCAAACTACACCTCAACGACATTCAACGATGAGGTAATCGAAATCCCCTTAATTTATTTTAAAATTACTTGATGTTTTCCATGATGTATTTTTTTTTAATAATTATTTTTCTTGAAAAGTACATATTTTATGTTAATGGAATAAAATGTTAGATTTAAATATAATGATCATATGTATGTTTTTCTTAAGAAGAAAAAATGTGTATCTTGATGATTTCTGATTTTGATTGAAACCATGCTTGATGTCTTAATGAAAATATTAAGAAGTTTAATATCATGCTTAATGATGATGCATGGGTTTTGTATGGAAAACTAAGTATGAAAAGATAGATTCACCTAAAAAGAAAAATACATGACTATAACAAATAACAAAATGATTTTGGTTGAAAATACCTTATGCTCAATGAAATCATGATTGATGAATATCCTTTATGTATAATGATCTCTTTGTCTTGTATGTCCTATCATGATGAATATTTTGAAAATAAATAAAATTATGTTTGATTTGAAGTAATGCATAATGATCCTGCTTAATGAGTTTTCTTTCGAAATGATGCATAATGATTTTTATGATTTATGGATTACTGATTTTCACGATATTAAAAGTGGCTTTTTCAGTTAAAAAAAAATTGATGCATATTTTGATTTGATATAAATGAAATAGGTATGCTTATATGAAATAGTATTACATAATGAAAATATTGAAGTTTTGATACCATGATTGACAACTTTATGCATAAGATTTTAAAGTAATACATAATGATTTTTGTAATTTATTGGTCTTGATGGTTTTATGACAAAATTCATTTTTTGATCCTAAACGTTGATGAATGTTTGAAAAGCATGTTAACATGAAATCAATCACTTAAAATAAAACACTTAAAAAAAAGAAAATCTATTATCAATGAAATTATTTTTCTTGAAAAGTACATATTTTATGTTAATGGAATAAAATGTTAGATTTAAATATAATGATCATATGTATGTTTTTCTTAAGAAGAAAAAATGTGTATCTTGATGATTTCTGATTTTGATTGAAACCATGCTTGATGTCTTAATGAAAATATTAAGAAGTTTAATATCATGCTTAATGATGATGCATGGGTTTTGTATGGAAAACTAAGTATGAAAAGATAGATTCACCTAAAAAGAAAAATACATGACTATAACAAATAACAAAATGATTTTGGTTGAAAATACCTTATGCTCAATGAAATCATGATTGATGAATATCCTTTATGTATAATGATCTCTTTGTCTTGTATGTCCTATCATGATGAATATTTTGAAAATAAATAAAATTATGTTTGATTTGAAGTAATGCATAATGATCCTGCTTAATGAGTTTTCTTTCGAAATGATGCATAATGATTTTTATGATTTATGGATTACTGATTTTCACGATATTAAAAGTGGCTTTTTCAGTTAAAAAAAAATTGATGCATATTTTGATTTGATATAAATGAAATAGGTATGCTTATATGAAATAGTATTACATAATGAAAATATTGAAGTTTTGATACCATGATTGACAACTTTATGCATAAGATTTTAAAGTAATACATAATGATTTTTGTAATTTATTGGTCTTGATGGTTTTATGACGAAATTCATTTTTTGATCCTAAACGTTGATGAATGTTTGAAAAGCGTGTTAACATGAAATCAATCACTTAAAATAAAACACTTAAAAAAAAGAAAATCTATTATCAATGAAATTATTTTTCTTGAAAAGTACATATTTTATGTTAATGGAATAAAATGTTAGATTTAAATATAATGATCATATGTATGTTTTTCTTAAGAAGAAAAAATGTGTATCTTGATGATTTCTGATTTTGATTGAAACCATGCTTGATGTCTTAATGAAAATATTAAGAAGTTTAATATCATGCTTAATGATGATGCATGGGTTTTGTATGGAAAACTAAGTATGAAAAGATAGATTCACCTAAAAAGAAAAATAAATGACTATAACAAATAACAAAATGATTTTGGTTGAAAATACCTTATGCTCAATGAAATCATGATTGATGAATATCCTTTATGTATAATGATCTCTTTGTCTTGTATGTCCTATCATGATGAAAATTTTGAAAATAAATAAAATTATGTTTGATTTGAAGTAATGCATAATGATCCTGCTTAATGAGTTTTCTTTCGAAATGATGCATAATGATTTTTATGATTTATGGATTACTGATTTTCACGATATTAAAAGTGGCTTTTTCAGTTAAAAAAAAATTGATGCATATTTTGATTTGATATAAATGAAATAGGTATGCTTATATGAAATAGTATTACATAATGAAAATATTGAAGTTTTGATACCATGATTGACAACTTTATGCATAAGATTTTAAAGTAATACATAATGATTTTTGTAATTTATTGGTCTTGATGGTTTTATGACGAAATTCATTTTTTGATCCTAAACGTTGATGAATGTTTGAAAACATGTTAACATGAAATCAATCACTTAAAATAAAACACTTAAAAAAAAGAAAATCTATTATCAATGAAATCATGAATCTACTTATGTTATGAATTTTGTGAACCATAAAAATGATTTTGATAATTTAAATTTGAAATGAATTTTATCAAAATCATGATCTTGATTTTTTGGAATAATATGATATTTCCTTTTATGATCATTTTGATTATTTAGAAGGAGATTTGTCGAAATGATTCATGGAATTTTGGATTCATGACTTGATCCTTCATTTGTTTATGAGATGGTTGAAATCTTTGTACCTTTAAATTCTTCCCTTCTCCTTTCGATTTTTGAATTCATTGTTGAATCTCGTATTTTGATGATGAAACTACTTGATATATGTTTATGATTTAATCTGCGTTTTGAGTGACGCAGGATGCCTCGATCAGGATGAGACAATTAAAGCAGGAAAATCATGTTGTGCTGGAGGAACATGTCAGAAGATTGGACGTCGGTCCGTTGGATCGGTCGACGTATCGACAGAAGGCTTCGGGCCGTGGACTCGGGCATAGGGCCAAGAAGAGCGGGTATTGTGCCAAGGATATCGGAGTTGCGGAGTCAACTTGCCGATTGGGCAATAGGCTGCAGGAAAGGACGATGCGCCGAAGAATCGGACGAAGCGTCGAGGGACCAATGACATGCCGGACAACTTGGTTAATTGCTTAGGATTAATTGTCTCGATCGAAGTTTTTGTTTTGAGTGTGCAGGATTAACTACGATGAAAGTAAGACATGCAGCAGGAGTTGCGTCGGAGTCATGACATGATCACGTTGGGAGTTCGAGAGTTCGACGGAAGTTCGGACGGTCGTCGGAGGTTCTGCGAGAACAGATCCGAGAAGTCCAGAAGCTCGCCAAGCGAAGCTCGTCAGAACTCGCCAAGTGGATCGTCGCAAAGTCCAGGAGTTTGTCGGAAGTCCGCAGGAGCATCACCGAGGGTTCATCGAATGATCGACGGAAGTTCGCCGGAAACTCGCCGGAAGAAGCGATTGACGCACCAAAGCAAAGCTGCAGAAATTGTCTTAGATCTAATCGTAGTTAGCACGTTGATTAAGTTGGAAAATGGGAGGTGATCCCATTAGCTTAATCTTGGGGCAATTGGGCCCCTGAAAGACTGAAATTGGGCCGAATAGAGCTAACCATTCGGACCCTGATTGCACTAGGAGGTGCAACCGCCTAGGCCAGGAGGTGGCACCGCCTGGGCTAAGCCTCCCAGCGAGACTGGGCGGTGCAACCTCCCCAGCCAGGAGGTGGCACCGCCTGAGCTCAATCTTCTGTTAGGATCGGAGCGGCACTAAGAGGGGGGGGTGAATTAGTGCAGCGGATTAAAACTTCGATTTTAATAAAATCTTTCGTACGTTAAGAACGAAGCTTGAGAAATTTAACTTGAAGGCGTATTGCAGCAAGAGTAATAAGGAACTAAAGCAGTAAGAAGATTTGCAGTAATGTAAATGACAATATTAAAAAGCAAACCAGAGATTACGCCGATTTTTAGAGTGGTTCGGTCAAATGACCTACTCCACTTGCGAGGCCCCTCTTCGATGAGGCTCCCACCTTCCACTAGCAAGTCTCTTGAAAATGGAAGGGTAAACACCCCTCTTACAACCTTTTACAAGCAGCTCAACCTCTTACAAATTTTCAATAAGAAAGAAGGAGGAGAACTCTCTAGCAAATTGAAAACAAGGCTTGCTAAGACTTTCTAAGACTTTTCTCTCAATCAAAATGCTTCTCAAAAGTTGTAACCTCAGCTGAGATTTGAGGGGTATTTATAGGCCTCAAGAGGATTCAAATTTTGGGCTCCAAAATTTGAATTCTCTTAGGGTTCCCGGTGCTGGCGGTTCCACCGCCCAGCCAGGCGGTGCCACCGCCTAGCGTTCGGGTGCTGGGCGGTGCCACCGCCCAGCCAAGGAGGTGTCACCGCCCAGCACTCGGGTGCTGGGCGGTGCCACCGCCCAGCCAGGCGGTTCCACCGCCTGACTTTCCGATTCATTGGTTTGGCTTATTTTTCGCCCAAACCAAATCTGATTTTGGCCCCAGTTGGCCCCTAACCAGGATATAGGATTATCTCTTAATCCTAATCCTAATTACAGGTGAACTACATAAAAAAAAACATCCTAAGCAAGTTTTTTAACCGCGAACGTCGAGTCTTGTTCCGGCGAGCTTTTCCGACGAACTCTTCCGACGGACTCCCTGCAAGCTCCCAATCTTTATGATGACTTTAACGAGTAGCCGAGCCTTCTTGGTGATCTCCGCGAGCCTCCGACGATTTCTTCGGCGAACTTCCAACACGTTCCCGATTTCTTCTCGGACGGTTCCGGCAGCATCTCCGATGATTCTCCGGTCTCTTAAACGTCTATCAAACTCGACTCCGGTATCCTTGCTTTATGTTTTCTGATTATCGTAGTTAATCCTGCACACTTAACTCAATAATATGGATTAGATCAATTAACCCACCAATTGATTATATCATCAAAATCCGAGATTCAACAATCTCCCCCTTTTTGATGATGACAATCAATTGATGACGGAGTTAAACATAACTCCCCCTATCTATATGCCATATTATGAGAAGATAAAACACTTGAATTTCATCATTGAATTCAAGTATAAACCTATAAGCTCTAACCGTAGAACTTATCGTTATTCTCATTAAGCATAATGTAAATGCGAAACTTTGATGAAAATCTTTTTCAAGTCGAAAGATAAGAGACAAATTTTACTATTGACAAGAGATAAAGATTTTCAACTTGAATTGCATGATTATACATTTTAGACATGCATTCAATATGATCAATCAATCTTACAATATTTTCAAGGATTTTGCAAGGCATATAAGATAATCATATCACACAAGTTCATACAAGTTTTTGTAATTCATATTAGCCATTGCTATCGTTCTGGTGTAAGTCATCACTTCTCCCCCTTTGTCATCAACAAAAAGAGACAAGCCAGCATATTGATGAGCATAGAAAAAGGTTTAGCATTTAACAAAGTTCGTCACTCAAATTAGCATTTAACAAAGTTCGTCACTTAAACGCAAACAGGACAGAATAAAAAGATACATCAATTTAATCCTTAGGAGGTAATCCACAGTGCTGATACATGATATCTATTTTTTCATTCATCTGTCGTAGTGTCTTCAAAATTTCAACTTGTTGATTCTGAATTTGTTCTTGCTGTGATTTGATCTGAGATAGCTCCGCCATAATGATATCTTCAGAGGAGGAAACAGGAGCTGAAGGTGCTGCTCCAAAGGGACTAGGAGGAGGAGATTCATTTCCCATAAGAATTGGTGTTTCGGGTTGTTCTATTGGTGTAGGAATTTGATCCGTTCTTCTAGGCTGCCTAACCCATATGCCATTGCTAAAAGTGCACCTAAGTTTTTTTAGCAGGTTTTTATTTATTATGTTATATCGATCATTTGGAATAGATTCTTCATCGGGTGGAATGCAAATGTCATAGGCATGAAGAATTCTAGTGATTAACCTCCCATATGGCAATATAGTATCCTTAGTCATAATTTCCTGCATGTGTTGGCGAATCAAGTACCCGAAACAATTATGTTGACCGGTCATAATCCAATACATGGTTCCTATCTCTAATTGACTGACTTCGTCAAGATGAAATTGTTTGGGGAATATGATGCTCGTGATAATGTGATGAAGAATTTTAGAATTGAAAGGCATTAAGTGTTCACAGCTCTTGGGTAGGAAGTCAAGGTTTGGATTTGCAAAAATTGTGTTCACGGCTTCGGAATAGGTTGCTCCTATTTTTTTGACGTCCCATTTACCTTTAAAATAGCATCCCCTATCTTTTTCAGGTATGCCAATTAGCTCACAAATGGTGCTGTCAAAAATTCTAATGGGTGTTCCTAGAATGTAAGTGCTTAGGCTATCATTGTCTTCATATAGGTTGGTATAGAACAATCTCACTAACCGTGGATAGATTGGTTCATCTATTTGTAGTAGAGGTAGAGCTTCTAGTTGAGCAAACCACTTAATGGGATCTAAGTCCTCTAGTTCATCCAAATCAATGTATTTTCCCTTATGGACAGATCGGGTTTCAAATTTTCGAAAGCTAAGGGCTACCTCTTTTGATCTAAAAAGGTCATGGTTATATGAATCTCCTTCAATCCTTATTCCTTTTGATCTCTTTGGAGCCATTTTCTAGACAAGATGATGATGAGATTGTGAAAAATATGCAAGAGAAAGAGAAAAGAAAGGAGGGATTTCAAGAGTTACCTTGTGGAGATTACGTTGAGAGATGGAAAGCTTGGACCTCAAGGAATCCTTCTCCAATGTTTCTAAGAGTTGGAATGAGGGTTAGAGGGAATGGGAGAGAGTGTTTCTTCGGGTTGGGGGCGGTGTCACCGCCGGCCCTAACCCCTCGGGTTAAAGGGGTGACTCGGTCGGTGGCACCGCCAAACTGGGCGGTGGCACCGCCTGGTGCCCGAGCGCCAATCGGTGCCACCGCCGGATCTGGCGGTTCCACCGCTGGCATCACGTAGAGGAAAGAAAAAAAAGTTTCTGCCTTCCTTTTGTTTAGCTTCTTCCCTCAAGATCATAATTTAGACTTTAATGGATCATTTTGATTTGAAGAAGAAAGAAGAATTCAAATTCATAAACGAAGGGAAATGAACGAGTCCTTTTTTTTTTTTTTTTTTTTTGTGAAGTTCATTTTAGGGACAATTTAGCATGCCTAATTCCCTTCGGATGAATTCAAATTGATCTTCATTCAAAGCTTTTGTAAATATATCTGCTAATTGATGCTTTGTGTCAATGAATTCTAGAACAACATCATTGTTAAGAACATGATTGCGTATGAAATGATGCCTAACGTCGATGTGCTTAGTTCTAGAGTGCTGAATTGGATTTTTAGTGAGGCATATGGCACTAGTATTATCGCATTTTATGGGAATATTTTCAAGGTGAATTCCATAGTCTTCTAATGTATTTTTCATCCAAATTACTTGTGCACAACATGCACTTGCAGCAATGTATTCGGCTTCCGCCGTAGATAGTGCAACTGAATTTTGTTTCTTGGAAGTCCAAGAAACAAGTGCATGTCCTAAAAATTGGCATGTTCCGGATGTACTTTTTCTATCTATCCTGCATCCGCCAAAATCGGCATCTGCATAAGCTATTAGATCAAATTTTTCAGATTTTGGATACCACAATCCTAAATTTGAAGTTCCTTTAAGATACCTAAATATTCTTTTAACACTCTTAAGATGAGATAATTTAGGATTAGATTGAAACCTAGCGCAAAGTCCTACACTAAACATAATATCCGGTCTAGTCGCAGTGAGGTAGAGTAGACTACCTATCATTCCCCTATATGTTTTTTGATCGAAACTTTCACCAATTTCATCCATATCTAACTTAGTCGCAGTACTCATAGGGGTGTTTATTGCTTTTGAATTATCCATGTTAAATCGTTTTAACAATTCTAATGTATATTTGGATTGGTTAAGAAATATACCATCATTAAGTTGTTTGATTTGTAATCCCAAAAAGAAAGTTAATTCACCCATTAAACTCATTTCAAATTCAAGACTCATACATTTGGCAAATGATTCACATAGTGATTCATCCGAAGAGCCAAACACAATATCGTCAACATAAATTTGCACAATAAGAAAATTATTTTCAAAATGTTTAATAAACAATGTAGTATCAACCTTGCCTTTGGTAAAATTATTTAAAACAAGAAAGGAACTAAGCCTTTCATACCAAGCTCTAGGAGCTTGTTTTAAGCCATAGAGAGCTTTAGTCAATTTGAATACATGATTAGGAAGAAGAGAATTTTCAAATCCGGGAGGTTGTTCGACAAATACTTCTTCGGAAATAAAACCATTCAAGAAAGCACTTTTAACATCCATTTGAAATAGTTTAAAATTATTACTACTAGCATAGGCAAGGAGCATCCTTATGGCTTCTAATCGAGCCACGGGAGCGAAGGTTTCTTCGTAATCGATACCTTCTTGTTGGTTGAAACCTTTGGCCACTAATCTAGCCTTGTTTCTAACCACGATACCATTTTCGTCTTGCTTGTTTCTAAAGACCCACTTAGTACCTATGACTAAGTGGTCACTTGGTCTAGGAACAAGCTTCCATACCTCATTCCTCTCAAATTGGTTTAATTCTTCTTGCATTGCAATGATCCAAAAATCATCTTTTAAGGCTTCGTCAATGCATTTAGGTTCAATTTGAGAAAGGAAAGCGGCGTTAGCACAGAAATTTTTGAAAGAAGAACGAGTTTGAACCCCTTTTGATGTATCTCCTATAATTTGCTCTTTTGGATGAGCATCTACATACTTCCATTCTTTTGGTAAAGAAATTTCGGAAGAAGATGCATTCAAATGGCTATTTTGAGGAGAGGGTTCATTTAAATTCAAATTATCAAAACCAAGATCATCATCAAAATCATTTTTCTTTAAATCGGAAATTTCATTAAAAACTACATGAATAGACTCTTCAATTACTAAAGTTCTTTTATTAAAAACCCGAAAAGCTTTAGAAACGGAAGAGTAACCAAGAAAGATGCCTTCATCGGATTTAGCGTCAAATTTTCCTAAAGCATCCCTTTCATTTAAAATAAAGCATTTACAACCAAAAACTTTAAAATAGGAGATGTTTGGTTTTTTGTTATTCCATAATTCATAGGGAGTTTTGGATAAGGATGGTCTTATTAGGACTCTATTCATGATGTAGCAAGCCGTATTTACGGCTTCGGCCCAAAAGTACTTAGGTAAACTATGTTCATTCAACATAGTTCTTGCCATTTCTTGTAGGTTTCTATTTTTCCTTTCAACTACTCCATTTTGTTGAGGATTTCTTGGAGTTGAGAAGTTGTGATTGTACCCATTACTTTCGCAAAAATTCTGAAAGTCACGGTTTTGGAATTCACCACCGTGATCACTCCTAATTGATGAAATCATGAAGCCTTTTTCGTTTTGAGTAAGTTTACAAAATTTAGAGAAACACTTGAAGCAATCACTTTTGTGAGCTAGGAAATAGGTCCAAGTGTATCTAGAGTAGTCATCCACAATCACAAAGGCATATTTGCTTCCACCTAGACTTGTTGTATCAATTGGTCCAAATAAGTCCAAATGGATCAATTGTAATGGTCTAGTAGTGCTAATTTGATTTTTTGGTTTGAAGCTTGTTTTTATTTGTTTGCCTAGTTGACATGCATCGCATACTTTGTCCTTAATAAACTTTATATTTGGAATTCCTCGTACTAATTCTTGGGATGAGATCTTAGATATTGTTTTCATGCTTGCATGGCCTAATCTCCTATGCCAAAGCCAAGCATCATCATTTACGGCGGAGAAGCACATTTCATTACTTAGTTCATCAAGGTTGATGGTATAGACATTATTTTGTTTTAAAGCAATCATAGTCATGTTATGATTTGGTTTTTCAATAATGCACATATTTGATTCAAATCTAACGATGTAACCTTTATCGCATAGTTGACTAATACTCAAGAGATTATGTTTCAATCCATCAACTAGTAAGACATCATCAATGGAAAAATTAAATTTGTTACCAATAGTTCCCTTGCCAATGATTTTGCCCTTGTTGTTGTCTCCGAAGGTAACGTACCCTTCTTCTTTGCTAGTGAGCATAGAGAAATGAGATGGATCTCCAGTCATATGTCTTGAGCATCCACTATCGAGATACCATCTCTTGCTCCTAGCTTGTAGGTTTGTCTACAAAAGAGGATGATTTTTAGGTACCCATTTGATTTTGGGTGCCTCAAAAATTGACCCACTAACTTTGTTATTTATGATTGAATTCTTTATAGTTCCTTTAGGAACCCATATTAATTTTTGTGAACTAATTTTCCTAAATGGGCATTTGTAGGCAATATGTCCGGATTTGCAACAAAAGTTGCATTTCATATAAGAGGAAACATGTAATGTAGGTCCTTTTATGAAAGTGGTAGGATTTTGATGTAATCCTTTTACAAATCCAATTCCATTTCTATTTGCGATGTGACCCTTGTGAGCAAGGATCATATCTAATCCTTTGCTACCGACCTTAAACTTGTTTAAGGTTTCCTTAAGAAGCAAGTTTTCATTTTTTATTGCTTCTAAGTGCTCACACTTAGAGCATGGAGGAGTTTGAAGACTATCAAACTTATCTTGTAGCAAAGCATGCTCTTTCTTTAAGATACTTAACTTCTTGCTAACAATTCTACATTCATCAAATAATTCATGAAAAGCGATAGACAGTTCTTCAAAAGATAAATCTTCATTAAATAAATCGCATACCTCTTCTCCTAACGCCATTAGCGCGTAATGAGCAACTTGCTCGGTGTTGGACTCCTCTTCTTCGGATGCGCTTGAATCATCCCACGTTGCCTTGAATGCCTTCTTCTTTGATGTCCTCTTTTTGGCTTGAGGACAATCGTTCTTGAAGTGTCCCGGTTTTTTGCATTCATAGCAAATCACTTGGTCCTTCTTTTGTTCAAATTTATTTTTTGTATTATTTTTAAATCTGTTCTTTCTTAAATATTTTTTAAACTTTTGAGTCAAAAGTGCAATGTCATTGTCACTGTCCTCATCACTTGATGTTCCTTTCAAGTGGTCTTCTTGTGATTTGAGTGCCATATCCTTCCTGTTCTTTGGAAGGGGGTTCTCGAGCTCGTCATGAGCTTGACATGTCATTTCATAGGTCATTAGAGACCCAATGAGTTCTTCAAGAGGGAATGCTTTGAGGTCTTTGGCCTCTTGAATGGCCGTAACTTTTGGATCCCAACTTTTAGGGAGGGATCTTAAGATTTTAGTTACTAGTTCAAAGTTAGTAAAATCTTTACCAAGAGCTTTGAGTCCATTGATGACATCCGTAAACCGGGTGTACATGTCTCCGATGGACTCACTTGGTTTCATTCGGAAAAGTTCGTAAGAGTGCACAAGGATGTTGATTTTGGACTCTTTCACTCGGCTAGTGCCTTCATGAGTGACCTCAAGAGTTCTCCAAATATCAAAAGCCGAATCACACATTGAAACACGATTAAATTCGTTTTTGTCTAGTGCACAAAACAAGGCATTCATAGCCTTTGCATTTAAAGCAAAAACCTTCTTCTCCGATTCATTCCATTCGCTCATCGGAAGAGAAGATTTTTGAAATCCATTCTCGACAATAGACCAAAGCTCAAAGTCCATAGAAATGAGGAAGATTCTCATGCGAGTCTTCCAATATGTGTAATCCGACCCATTAAACAAAGGTGGTCGTGCAATAGAATGGCCCTCTTGCATGCCGGAGTAAGCCATCTCTCTTGGGTATTAAACCAAATATGAGAGATAACCTTGCTCTGATACCACTTGTTAGGATCGGAGCGGCACTAAGAGGGGGGGGTGAATTAGTGCAGCGGATTAAAACTTCGATTTTAATAAAATCTTTCGTACGTTAAGAACGAAGCTTGAGAAATTTAACTTGAAGGCGTATTGCAGCAAGAGTAATAAGGAACTAAAGCAGTAAGAAGATTTGCAGTAATGTAAATGACAATATTAAAAAGCAAACCAGAGATTACGCCGATTTTTAGAGTGGTTCGGTCAAATGACCTACTCCACTTGCGAGGCCCCTCTTCGATGAGGCTCCCACCTTCCACTAGCAAGTCTCTTGAAAATGGAAGGGTAAACACCCCTCTTACAACCTTTTACAAGCAGCTCAACCTCTTACAAATTTTCAATAAGAAAGAAGGAGGAGAACTCTCTAGCAAATTGAAAACAAGGCTTGCTAAGACTTTCTAAGACTTTTCTCTCAATCAAAATGCTTCTCAAAAGTTGTAACCTCAGCTGAGATTTGAGGGGTATTTATAGGCCTCAAGAGGATTCAAATTTTGGGCTCCAAAATTTGAATTCTCTTAGGGTTCCCGGTGCTGGCGGTTCCACCGCCCAGCCAGGCGGTGCCACCGCCTAGCGTTCGGGTGCTGGGCGGTGCCACCGCCCAGCCAAGGAGGTGTCACCGCCCAGCACTCGGGTGCTGGGCGGTGCCACCGCCCAGCCAGGCGGTTCCACCGCCTGACTTTCCGATTCATTGGTTTGGCTTATTTTTCGCCCAAACCAAATCTGATTTTGGCCCCAGTTGGCCCCTAACCAGGATATAGGATTATCTCTTAATCCTAATCCTAATTACAGGTGAACTACATAAAAAAAAACATCCTAAGCAAGTTTTTTAACCGCGAACGTCGAGTCTTGTTCCGGCGAGCTTTTCCGACGAACTCTTCCGACGGACTCCCTGCAAGCTCCCAATCTTTATGATGACTTTAACGAGTAGCCGAGCCTTCTTGGTGATCTCCGCGAGCCTCCGACGATTTCTTCGGCGAACTTCCAACACGTTCCCGATTTCTTCTCGGACGGTTCCGGCAGCATCTCCGATGATTCTCCGGTCTCTTAAACGTCTATCAAACTCGACTCCGGTATCCTTGCTTTATGTTTTCTGATTATCGTAGTTAATCCTGCACACTTAACTCAATAATATGGATTAGATCAATTAACCCACCAATTGATTATATCATCAAAATCCGAGATTCAACATCTTCGAGCTAGACTGGGCAGTGCAACCTCCCTGACAGAGAGGTGGCACCGCCTGAGCTCAGTCTTCGAGCAAGACTGGGCGGTGCAACCTCCCTGACAGAGAGGTGGCACCGCCTGAGCTCGGTCTTCGAGCTCTGGCAGAGAGGTGCAACTGCCTCAGTCAAGAGGTGGCACCGCTTGGGCTCAGTCTTCGAGCTCTGCCAGGCGGTGCAACCTCTCCAGTCAGGAGGTGCAACCGCCTGATCCCGGAATTCCGGGATTTGATCGTTTTGAGCTCCAAATTTGAACTGGGTTGGGGCCTATAAATACCCCACCCATTCAGCACTAAAAGCACAGAACACACACTCGAAATCTTGCTATCTTTCTGTGTTTCTTAGAGCTCAAAACTGCTAGTTCTCCTCTTTCTATTCTTCAAGTTTGAGTTGTAAAGAGAGGAGAGAAAACTTATGTAAGGGTTGTCTCCTAAGCCCGTCAAAAGGAGTGAATCTGTAAGAGGGTAGTTGGCCTTCGCCTATTGAAGGAAGGCTTCTAGTTGACGTCGGTGACCTCGTCGGTGGAGGAAGCCAAAAGTGGAGTAGGTCAAGACTGACCGAACCACTCTAAATCTCTGGTTTGCGTTTATTTTGAGCACTTTATCATTACTGCAAACCTCCTACATAGCTACTGCTCTCTGCGCCTTTACAAGTTTCTAAGTGCTGATCTTTCCGAATCTGCATTCAAACGTAAATCGGTGTTTTCATACATTACAGTTTACGTTTACGTTTTGATTCTGCAAAACTGTCTTCTGCGTTTTTACGAACGAAGTTTCTAAGTTCAGATCCCTTTAAAATTGTGTTTAGACGTAAAACTGTGTTTTAGACGTAAACTACTTTTAAACGTAAAACTACGTTTAGACGTAAAACTGCGTTTAGACGCAAACTGCGTTTAGACGTAAAACTACGTTTAGACGTAAAACTACGTTTAGACGCAAATTGCGTTTAGACGTAAAACTGCTTTTAGACGTAAAACTGTGTTTAGACGTAAAACTGCGATTAGACGCAAACTGCACTGCGCTTAGACGCAATCTGATTTTAGACGTAAACTGCGCTTAGACGCAAACTGCGCTTAAACGCAATCTGCGCTTAGACGCAAACTGCGCTTAGACGCAAACTGCGCTTAGACGCAATCTGAGTTTAGACGTAAACTGCGCTTAGACGCAAACTGCGCTTAAACGCAATCTGAGCTTAGACGCAAACTGCGCTTAGATGCAAACTGCGCTTAGACGCAATCTGCATTTAGACGCAAACTGCAAACTGCGTAAAAAATTGCGCTTAGATGCAAACTATGTTTAGACATAAACTGCACTTAATCATAAGTATTCTTAGAATCGGCTTTTGCATCAAAATAGTTTTTATCAAACGAACGCAGCTTTCGTTTTTAATCGTTGAAAGATTTCCGCTGCACTAATTCACCCCCCCCCCCCCTCTTAGTGCTCTCGATCCTAACATTCATGCATGTTATATGTTGAAGATTTGAAACCATGTTTTAATATCATGCATACCCAAGAAATGTTGATTTAACAAATTGAATGATTTGAAAATAAATGATGATTTTTCTCTTGAATGTAACTTATGATATTCTTTATGAATCATCATCTTGATTTCTCGATATTCAATACATGAAATTTTATTGTGAATCAAGATCTTATTCTTTGAACTCCCATGTTTCTTCTTATTGTTTACTAAAGAAGAAAATTTCTGAAATGAATTATAATTTTTATGATTCATAAAGAATTGAGAGATTAAAAAAATCTATCTGTGTTTTTCTTTTTATGAATCTCTTGAAAATGATTTTGATTTGACAATTTAAATTTGAATAAAACTTATCTTGATTTTTCAAAATTTATAACTTAAGACTTCTTATGCAAGAATTAAAGTACTATAACATTTGATCTCCTACATTTCTTTTTGACATTTATAAAAATAAAGGAGATATGTTGAAATAAATCATGTCTTTTGGTATTCAAATGGTCTTATTTTTTATGATATGATTTCTTTGTATCTATGATACAAGTGCCTTGATATGATTGAATCATTATTATAAAAGAAAAAGGAATTTGATAGCTTGCTAATTGTAAAAATATACGCTAACTTGAATGATAAAACATGAGATTGGCTATAGTGCAAATTTATTGTTATCATGATGTGTAGATTGAAATAATGATTAGAATATTAATATAATTATAAATGATGATTTTGTATTATGTATAAAACACTCTTGATATTATTTTGATGCATACAAATGAAAAGTTATGAACATGCATGGTAGGATATAATTTAACAAAATTGATACCATCATGATATGAAACATTTATGATTTGCAATGATGCATGCAATACTTGTGCTTTTTAATTATGATGTGATGTATTACATATGATGTGAATCATGATTTAAAATGCTATGAATTGTTGCTAAAATAATGTATCATAAATGTTGATTTAATGTTTTGTATCATGAATGCTCTAAATGATGAATGTTTAGTATCATGATCAAAATATTGATAAATAGTTAAAAATTTTAGAATCATGTATGATATGCTCATAATGTTGATTGATTTATTCAATATCGTGCATGAATGAAATATAAGGTTTTTGAAAATGAGCATATTTTAATTCGAAAATATAATGATGCACAAATAAGATTGATACTTACCTTTGTCATAATTGATGTAAATTGTCTTCCTTTCTTTTTTACAATGACAAAGGGGGAGATAGCTAGCTTGCACAAGACAAGAGAAGCAAAAAATTACAAACGTACACATCGCAAAAAGGGACAAAACTTATTAGCTTGCTCATCTCAAAAGCAAGAAATGTTATCTTGTAATCTAAAGCAAATGTGCTATTTTGACTATCTCAAGAAGCAAAACTTGCAACTTGCACATCACAATAGGAAGCAAGAATCATGAGCTTACACAAGAAATGCTATCTTGCATTTGCTTTCGAAATTTTTGCTAGCTTATATGTAGTAAATCTTGCATATCGTAAAAATTACTAGCTTGTAGTCTAAAGAGAAGCAAACAGTAGTTGCTATCTCAAGAAAAGCAAACATGCTAAACTTGCATATCTTTAATTGCTATATTGCATGATGATAAAATTTGATACTATGTTTTTCATGCAATGAGTTGAACTTATATCACAAACACTTAAGTGACACTTCTCCTTTTTGTTGATGACAAAGGGGGAGAAGTATGATCATGTTATGCATGATGACGCGTTGCAAATATTCATGATAAATATTTACAATGACTTGAATTCGGCTTGAATTCATGATTCTATCAATATGGCATATTGATAGGGGGAGTTTGTTTAAATACTGGGAGTTAAGGTTAACTCCGTCATCAAGTGGTTGTCATTATCAAAAAGGGGGAGATTGTTGAATCTCGTATTTTGATTATGAAACCACTTGATATGTGTTTATGATTTAATCTGCGATTTGAGTGATGCAGGATACTTCGATCAGGATGAGACAATTAAAGCAGGAAAATCATGTTGCGCCGGAGGAACATGTTAGAAGATTGGACGTCGGGCCGGTGGATTGGTCGACGTATCGACAGAAGGTTTCATGTCATGGATTCGGGCATTGGGCCAAGAAGAGCAGAGATTATGCCAAAGATATCGAAGTTATGGAGTCAACTATCCAATAGGGCAATAGGCTGCAAAAGAGGACGATGTGCCGAAGAATCGGACGAAGCGTCGAGAGACTAATGACATGCCGGACAACTTGATTAATTGCTTACGATTAATTGTCTCGATCGAAGTTTTGTTTTAAGTGTGTAGGATTAACTACGATAGCTTGAAGACATAAAGCAAGTCTACTGGAGTCAAGTTTGATGGGTGTTCGAGAGTCCAAAGATTCGTCGGAGATGCAGCCGGAACCAACCGAGAAGAAATCGGGGACTTGTCGGAGTTTTCGGAAGTCCGCCGAAGAGATCGTCGGAGGTTCGCGGAGACCACCGAGAAGGCTCGACTACTTACTGAACTCGCCATAAGATCGGGAGCCTACTAGGAGTCCGCCGAAAGAAATCCGAGGGTGTATCGGAAGATCGCCGGAAAGCTCGCCGGAAGGAGACTCGACATTTGCCGGTTGAAAACTTGCTTAGGATAATGTTTTCAGTTGCGTAGTTTGTATGTAATTAGGGTTAAGATTAAGGGATAATCCTATATCTTGGTTAGGGGCCAACTAGGCCTGATATTACCTAGTTTGGGCCAGATTTGAAGCCCATCTAGTGACCCGTAGGACTGGGCGGTGGAACCGTCGGACTGGGTGATGGCACCGCCCAGAACCCGAGGATCGGGCGGTGGTACCGCCGGACTGGGCGGTGGCACCGCCAGTACACTATCAGTGTCAAACATTGACAGGTGGTGGCACCGCCACTTAGAGGCAGTTAAAGATTGAGATCGGGAACCCAAGAGAATTCAAAATTTAGAGCCCAAATTTGAATCCTCTTAGGGCCTATAAATACTCCTCAATTCTTAGTAGAAACAACCTTTGAGAAGTTAAAGATTGAGATAAAGCCTTAGCAAAGTCTTTAGCAAGTCTTATTTTCAATTGCTTTAGTGTTTACCTCCTTCTTTTTCATTGAAAATTTATAAGAGCGTAAACCACTGTAAAAGGTTTTAAGAGGGGTATTTGTCCTTCCCTTCAAAGTGATTTGCTAGTGGAAGTTGGGAGCCTCTTCGAAGAAGGCTTCACAAGTGGATGTAGGTCATTTTGATCGAACCACTTTAAATTGGTGTGTTCCTTGAATGTGTGAGTTATTACTTTCCTAAAATTGTTATTTATACTATTGCTAGCTTTCGGTTTTCATCTACTCAAGTTACTATCGAAACGAAATCTCCTCGTATTTACGAATTCATTTTTAAACTTACAAGTATTAATCTGCTGCACTAATTCACCCCCCCTCTTAGTGCCACTCCGATCATAACATTATCCCTCTTCATTTTCTTTTTATTTTAATGAATATCTATTATTGGTAACATATGTTGAAGCATCAAATTAATCCATCAATAATATATGTAATATTTGATTTAAACCATATAAAGATTATATTTATACCTTTTTCATTTCAAATCAAATCTTATAGTATATTTCTTCTTCGTATAACTTTATTTGCTACAAAATTAACACTTTATTATGAAGATATTCTTTTATGAGTTTATATAGTAATTATAAACTCAGGTGGACTTACGCTTCATCCTTATTTTAGTGTTACCTACTCTTTGAGTAATACTCAAAATATTATGAGTCTTCAGCTTACAGCTTTATCATTTATTTTGAGGATATAATCTTAAATTTCTCAAATACTATTATTTTAAAATGTCAACTAATGACTTATCAGAAAATTTAAATTGATCCTTAGATATTCTCATACGCTAGTTGTAAACTGTACTGAAGTCTAAGTATCATAAAATTGAGTCTTTCATATCTTTCTTAATCATCTCAATTATTTATTTCATAGAACTTTCAATAATTAAGATTATGTTATGTTCAATTAATCCGATCAAGGTCTCACTCACTCAATACAATATATGCTCAAGCCATTTATTTCAAAAAGTATAGGGACATTTACAGAAATACAATAAAGGAAGTACCACTATAATAATATAACATTAATACTTTCACTGATACCATCCTTATGGAATTTACATAAATTCCATAAGGATGGTATCAGTGAAAGGTAAACATTATTTCATAATTTGAAATATTGACATATCTAGTGTTCACTCAAGATCACTTATGGAGGACTAATACCATCCTTATGGAATAGTATTGTTACCTTTAGGTATACAACCCTAAACTGCAAGAATATCCAAAACAATATCATCCTACCCCATCACATAATTATTTGAAATAGATTTTCCTTTGAGATCATCTAAATCTCATAATTATATGTGTCATCGTGAATATTATTTTATTTAATGTTATTTAGGATGAATTCCATAATGTATTTTATAGATTATTGGTCCAGGTCACTTTGGTGGCTGCAAAACCAATATAAAAAGATAAAATATAATCTAAAATATCTCATGAATGACATGAACTTTATTGTAATTCATATCCCATAAGCCTATCCTCCCAAGCTACTTTGGTAGCTACCGGTCAGATAAAACTTAGGAAGATAAATTATAAATAATATTCACTAAATTTCTTTATCCTAATTCATACTGCCATTGTGAATATTATTTTTATTTAATATCATTTAGGACTAATTTCATAATATATTTTATAAATTATCGGTCCAGGTCACTTTGGTGGCTGTAGGACCAATACAAAAATATAAAATACAATCTAAAATGACCTATAAATGATAAGACCTTTATTGTAATTCATATCACAAAAGTTTATCATCCAAGGCTACTTTGGCAACTACAAGTCAGATAAAACTTAAGGAGATGAATTACAAATAATATTCATCAAATTTCTTTAATTTATGCTAAGCAGTTCAATAATAGAATAACAACCATAATAATTATTGAACATTAACGCTAAGTAATTTAATAATAAAATAACAACCATAATAATTATTAAGCATTAATACTAAGCAATTTAATAATAAAATAATAATCATAATAATTATTAAACATTAATCAACAAAAGAAAACTCATATGATAATCATGATAACATATAAATCATGCCTTCATGTGAAAGGTAAACATTATTTCATAATTTCAAATATATACATGTGAATAACTAAATAAATATCTAAGAAAAATAATTGGATTTTATTTATCACATGTATAATCAATAATTCATATGAGAAAACTATAAAGTAAACCATAATTTATATTTTTTATTAAAAATTAAATCCAATCAAATAACCAAAATATAATCATGATTAAATTCAATCATAATTATAATAAATCATATTTATTAATTTTACAATTGAGAATATAAACTAAATTTATCAATTTTATAATTATAAAACTATAAATATTTGATAGGATAAATCGAAAATATGCAATTTATGAATGGCAGAACTATAATTTGGTAGAAATTAGACTCGAGGGTAAAATTATAAATATGTTGACGGAACATAAACTAGAATTACGAAATTTGCAAACGGCAGAACTATAATTTTGCAAAACCCTAGCCTGGAGGTCAAAACTATAATTATGCTAAGAAAACCCTAATCTGCCTTGTCGCGCCTACGCGTGCGGCGTTGCCGCTGCTCGCGCGCGACCGCTGCGGTGCTTTGTGCGGTGCTGCCGTTGCTTGCGCGTGGCCGTTGCGGCCTTTCCTGCTTGCGGATGGCGCGCATGGCTGGCCGCGGCTATTGCTAGTGCACGACCGCTGCGGCGGTACTTGCCCGCATGTCGTCGTTGCTACCATGGGGGCTGCCTCTGCCCACGAGCGACCGCTGTGGCGGTTCCTGCCCACGCGTGGCTGCTGCCAGCGTGTGGCCACCGCTGGTGCGCGATTGCCACGTCGCGACACTGCTTGTACCGCCCGTGCCCGTGCGCGATCGCTACTACTACATGTGCTCGGCTGTCGCGGTTCCCGCCTACGCTTGTCCATGGGGGCAGCGGCTGCCACCATCTACAGCCACTACCCTTTGTCCACAGGGGCAGCGGCTGCCACCATCTACAACCACCGCCCTTCCGCAGGTGCCTTCTACGGGCGCCACCATTATGCGTGAGGGCAGTCGATGCCTTCACACAGGGTGCAGCTGCCGCCTTCCGCAGTCACCGTGTTCACAGGCGGTACGGGATGCCCGTGGTGCTGCCACCGCTCACAAGCGAACCTCTGCCCACGCACAACTGTGATGCGCGACTGCGGCATGGTACATGACCCTTCGTCAACAACGATCAATAGAGATGATTGTCTCAATAACATTGATGATAGTAAACAGTAAATTTATCGATGAAACATAAAATTATACATTGCTCATAATCAGTAATAGAGCAAATCATATAGAAAAAACAGATCAATAATATCCGATGAATCATTCAGACATCGTAAACAAAAATAATATATCTAATATATTTGATCTCAAGAACTTGGTTCTGATACCAATTGTTAGCATAAAATCTGTAATCATGCTATCTATAATGCGGAAAAATTTTTATGCCTAGATTGAAATCAAATAAATTGGATCTAACAATATTACGTTGCGTACCTTTATTGTTGTTCAGAAAAATAAACCTTATCTGATCTACAAGCACTTCATCTTCGGATCTGAAACATCAATCTGCAAGGAGAACTAGATCCTTCTCCTCTCTTCTTATCTTTTCACAGGACCACCTAGATTTATGGATTAGGGGATTATGAGAGAGAGAGATTGAGAGAAAAATCTTAATATCTCAGATGCTACTCAGATGCACACTTAGCTCAGAGGGGTCGACTAGTAATATTAAATCAGATTTTTACTCACTAGTAGCATCAGATGCTACTCAAATGAACTTAAACTATGTTGTTGATTGTGATGGAACTTTTATATCTATCTAATTTGGGCTTCACCCTTAAAAGATTCGCATGGATGGAAGAATAATAGTTGCTGTTGGAGCTTACTGTGATGATGTTAGGCCTTTGCAAGTAATGGCACTTGCCATCTTCAAAGGTCTTTTTAAATCCCACTCTCTTAAGGCTTCGTAGTGTTCTAATATGCACAGACTTAAAAATACGTGTAAACTATCCCAATGGTATAAACTTAGTACCTTAGATCATTATTTCTGGAGATGCATGACCTAGATAGGAAGGTTAAAAAAGTTAAATTTCTTCATATCAAATATTCAAACACATGACATTATCGGTGATCAATTATTTAGCACTATAAACACTTTCTTTATTGAATAATAATTAATTTTTTATTAAAAAGTCTGAATTAAAAATATTAATCATCCCCTCCATAGTGTTTCCATAAAGGAATAAGCCATTAGTGGTAGAAACTATCTTTTTACAAGGAGTTGATGCTTTAGCACTGAAGGTTATGAAAACACGAATCATTCATGATTATCCAAAATCATAGTAAAATAGCATTGATGTTACGAGGTAAGAATGATTTTAAAAAATTAGGAGCGTACATATAAAAAAGCCAGTTGCTAAGGGAATCAACATTTCAATGAATTTTAGCTAAGTTCTAAAATTTTCTAACAACACCACATTCGAAGATGTGTTTGAGAAGTCATTAAAATAATTATATAAGAAATTAGTCAACTTGTGAATGAAAGATCTCATAAAGATATCAAAAAGCGGGCAACGATCACAAAGTAGTTTCTAAAGAAAATAATTTAAACTTTAGATAAACATTCAAACCCCGTATTACCTTCTTTCTTTCATACGATCCTCCTTTCTCAATTGAGTGGTAAGTATTCTTAAAAGAAACTTTGTCATTTAGAGTAAAAGTTTAAACCCATTGATCCTTATCCAGGTTGCTGGTAATATGTATTTTTCTAACTTTTTTAAACAGGGAATAGATGAAAATAGTCGTAGAGTGCCGAGGAATTCCATGAATGATTCTTAAAGAAGTTGAATATTAAAAGGTAGGTATTAAGATGTACATCGGTAATTTAGATAGAGAAATGTTAGTAATCCGTGGTTACTTTGAGGTAACATTTGATCTTGTATTATTGGGGAGGTAGAGAATAATTTTAAAACTAAAATAAATTATAGAGATCAACTATCAAAAATATATGAAAAAATTAAATTCTTTATCATGCGAAATAAATATAAGACCCTTGAGTTATTCTCACTCAAATATGATTTGTTTTGTATACTTTCTCACATAAATCTTGAAGAATTTATATATTCCTTTTCATTCTCTCTAAAATTCTTATAGAGCGACCTCTCTAAATACTCTAGAACAAATCCAAAAATAACCAAAGTATTTTTTATATCTTTTTCTATCCTCACATAAACTTTTATATATATACTCATTCTTGCGTTAGGATTTTTTATCCTTATCGGGCACTAGCTTTAGAAATCCTAAAATATTTATCAATCTATACTAATCTACTTTTTAAAACTTAATTTTTTATTATCAATCATAAAAAAAAAATTAATTAATAGATGAGTGAGGGTTATGTTTTAAAATATAAGGGTTGACGCCATAATTAATCCAAAGGATTTTGATAATGAGAAGTTCGTTATGTAAAATTGAGTTTATCCCATGCCCTTTCTCATCTATACATCTCACACATCCTAATAAATTCTTACTCATCTCTGCATCTCACATATTTTAATAAACCTCAAAAATTTGTGTGTAACATTAATGAAAGAAAAGAGAAGAGAAGAATTTGAAGTGTATTATTATGACTTGAACCTAATAATAATAATACTTGCGTCCGACCGAGATCAGTTCGGTTCGATCAAGTCGCGGCGGAAGAGGACCGAGTAGGATCTCGTACGACGAAGCTTCCATCCTCGTGCAATGCAAACCGGAGGGGGACACGTTTGAGTGGGACCCATCGGTGGGTCCCGGCTGACTCTGCCTTCCTCCATCCCTAAGGCGACCAAAAAAGGTCACCCGACGCGACCGTCCAAATTCTCGCTCTGTTTCCTCTTCATCAGTCTCGCGATCGGAACCCCTCTCAGCTCTCCTTCCTCTCCTACTTCCGCCGCCTTCGTCGTGTCGATACATGGCGATGGAATTTTAGGGTTTCGCTCCCCATCGGCAGCCTCCCCACCTCTTCGCCCCATGTCCTTATTTGACGCCGCCTCCCACCCCCGGCAGCCCTTCGATCACCACCACCACCTCAAGCGCAAGGTCGACGACCATGACGATCAAGATCACTCCTTCCCCCTCCTGAAGATGGCCAGGCCCTCCTCTCCCCCTTTCTCCTTCCCCTCCCCCTGCCTCACCCCCGCCCTCGCCGCCTTCGATGTCGAAGAGTCCAAGACCCGGTTGTCTTCTTCCCACCCGCCACCTCCCTTCGCCTCCCCCTCTGCGTCGCTGCCATCGCCGTCATCGCTGCCGTCGCCGCCGTCCGATGAACTCCACTTTTTTGTGCGCTTGATGTCGCGTGGAAGCCTCGTGGTCCACGCCCGCCCAACTGACACCGTGAATTCCGTCATCGAACGGATCGAATCGGTCACCGGCATCCCCAGCCGCGAGCAGCGGCTGATTTATTGCGGTCGCCAGCTGCGCGGCGAGTCCACCCTCCGCCACTCCGCGGTCAAGAAGGACGCCACCCTCCAGCTCACCGGCCGACTCCGGAGCACCGGTCAGAGCAGGGCTTGGCGGGTCGTCGACGACCTCGTTTCCTCTATTTGTTTCCTCAATGCCGCCGCAGCCTCCGACATCTGTACCGTCGATCGGCAGCGAACCGTCGCCCAGCTCGTGAAGGATTTCCTCAACACTACCCTTGCCGACTCCGACGGTGACAAAGATAAAGCTTTGGCCTACCTCGGAGTCTTTTCACTGGCCGGCGCCCCATCGGAGCTCGTAAAACTGTATCTTTCGCCTTTGGCCGACAACCGAGCCATAGCCGAAGGTGCTATTCGGATTTTCCTCGACTCCAATCCTGACTTCCTTCCGGAGTACGTGCACTCGCAGTGCGCCCCTGTCGTGTTCACCTTCTGTAGGATGCTCGCAGCCACCGTGGGCAGGAACGACCAGCTTTATGTTGGGTGCCGGAGGACATTGTCTAAGCTTCTAAAGGCTTCCATAGAGCCTTTGAACTCAGTTCATTTGAAGTCGACTCACTTGCTACTGGAGCTGCATTTGTTTATCACTGAGCTTAGTGGTCTGGTGGATGCTGCGCTTTCATCTGACTCCATGTTAGATTCGGAGGTTGTTCTCACTGATCTCTCCAATTTCTTGACAGCGATGCGTTGGGCAATACAGGAGTGGAAGGGTGTAGACAGGCCAATCTCTGAGCACTTGTATATCCTGGGGAGTCCAAGGTATGAGAATGGCATTGGTTTGTTATACGAGTTATATATAAAGCTCCTGAACAAGGTTGGCCAGTGTCTGAAGAAGGTGGAGGACATACTGGATGAAAGGGGGCAGGCACGGTACGAGGCTCAGTTGCCAAAATGGTCACAGCTACTTGTTGTTCTTACAGTGATCAAGGTTTTCTCCAAGATTTTTGAGGGCGCCGAGCAGTTGCTTCATTCACTTCTTTTCGAGCGGCGGAGGACACTGAATGCACTTCTCAGATGTGCTAAGAGGAATCGGAAGCTTCGCTGGTTTCTCAAGTATAAAGACATAACTGATTTTGAGGCAAGAAGGAATTTACTTTTGATGATGCTTCCTGAAGGAAAAGAGGAAGAAGAACTGCACGAAATGCTCATTGACAGGTTCCAGCTGCTATCTGAGTCCTTTCAATATATTGGCCAAGTTGATGCTACTGCATTGCGTGGAGCAATTTTTATGGAGTTCAAAAATGAGGAGGCCACAGGTCCAGGTGTTCTCAGAGAGTGGTTCTGTTTGTTATGCCAAGCTATTTTCAATCCTCAGAATCCACTTTTCTTGTCATGCCCACATGACCATCGAAGATTCTTTCCTAATCCTGGCAAGTTCATCCTCTCTACATTCTTCACCTTTCTTTGTGAGCTCATTATTCTGATGTTACCCTAAGTTACAGAGACCTTTCTTTTTTCCTCCAAGTAATTTTTATGAATATTTAGATGAATACGTATCTGAAATTTTCATAAATTGTATTATAAGTCAAATAATTACTATGTCTTTTTTATAAGCTAGTGTTGGGTATGCATTTTGCTTATGTTGCACTTTGCATGCATGCTACAAGCTAAAATATATCTTGGATTAAATTATAGCAATCTTACTGTGACCTTGATGCAAAGAATATTACTTCACAGCTGAATGCACTTAGTATATATTTTTTTGAAAAAATATAGAAGACAATTAGATTTTAGTTGTTACAAACCATACTGCAGAAAATTGACCAATGAACAAGTTATTTTAAATGATACAAAGAACAGGTGACCTTGTCTACAATACATGAAGTCCAAGTTAGATCTTGTAAGTCAACTTAGTTCTCCTCCCTGAAACTAAACTTGAGAGTATCACAACCTTCTTTAAGACTTGATGTCCTCGTCAAAGTCCATTGTTTATATGAAGTCCAATCTCTCTAGTTCCATTCACGGGTAGTTCTTACTTGAACTCCTCACTATACTGAGTACCAGCTCCGCTTTGATATTATTAGTGATGAATTGACCTGATGAGATAGCTGTATTTTACCCATGTACCCATCAAGTTCAACTTAATTCTCTTCACACAATCTGATGTGGACCTAAAATTTGAATATGTTAGTCGTTTTGTGGAATAGAATAGTATAGCACCTCAGAAATCAGCTTTTGGGCAGCACATTACCTCGGCTTGGCCAATCCAACCTAGAGTCAGCAGGGGAAAATACTGCACTTCAGCTTGAGTTACTTCAATGCATACTGGTCCAGCTTGTTATGTCGTGTTTGAGTCCCTTCAAGTAGTCAGTAACTTGACCTTGCTAGATTGCGTAATGTGTCATCAAACTCAGCAAAGAAGTTTCAAGTCGTTCCTTGCCATCCAGTCAACAAGGAGACCAAAACTGACTTCATTGAATATCAAATTACAGTTCCTATCTTAATTTTGTTTGTTTGTTGTTCTCTAAGCTTAAAGTCACAGAAACAATCTCTCTATTTGCAAGGTTAAGGCTACATACATTGACCCTTCTTAGATCCCATATTAACAGGAGCCTTTGTGCAATGGCCATCTGTTTCATTTGGTCCTCCAAGCAACATAGACAAGATCTTTTTTCTTTTGGCTTTTTTGCTGCAATTCCTGCTTTCTTATGTGGTGTTTGTCAATATTATGCAGCATCCTCTGTAGATCCTCTGCACCTCAAATACTTCAGCTTCAGTGGGCGAGTGATTGCACTAGCATTGATGCATAAAGTCCAAGTTGGTGTTGTGTTTGATCGTATGTTCTTCTTGCAACTAGCTGGAAGATCTGTTTCTTTGGAAGATGTGCGTGATGCGGATCCAGTCTTATACATGAGTTGCAAACAAATTCTCGAGATGGATGCAGCCCTTCTTGATTCAGATGCCTTAGGGCTAACATTTGCCAGAGAAATTGATATGATGGGGTCAAAGAGGATGGTTGAGCTGTGCCCTGGTGGGAAGGATATTATTGTACATAGCAGGAACAGGGAGGAGTATGTCAGCCTCCTGATTAAGCATTGCTTTGTTACATCAATCTCTGAACAGGTTGCTCATTTCACTCAGGGTTTTGGTGATATTCTTTCTAATTCAAAGCACCAGCGGTTTTTTTTCGATAGCATGGATCTTGAAGATTTTGATCGAATGCTAGGTGGAAGTAATAATGTCATTAATGTGAAGGACTGGAAAGAACATACTGAATATAATGGCTATAAATCCAAAGATCGTCAAATCTATTGGTTTTGGAAGGTAAATTTATATGACTTCTATTTTCTGCTCATGATGCTTTAGTTCATGCTTTTATTTTGTCTAGAGTTTATGTCATTATCCTAATGTCAGTATCTCTTACCACATCCTCGGAGATAACCTTTCTAGTGCAGTTGGCAATTGTATAAACTTTTGACTAACTTTAACTTCTAATTTAGTTTCTTTCTCTTTCAGTAGACAGAAATGATATTTCATTGTTGTTACTGTGGTACTGCACATTTTCCTCCCATCTGCGCTTCTGGTTGTCTATGTTAATATCTTATTTTTGTCCTTAATTGAAGTGGTTTTGTAGTTGTGTTGAAGATGCTTAAATTCTTGCTTTTTATCTTCAGTTAGTATTAGCACTACATCTAAGTCTTGGTTCATAAAATCACACTAAATTTTATGCTTACTGGATCTTTTTTTGTCAACATTAACTTGTACATATGGTTTTTCATGGTAGTGGATCAGAAAATGTTTTTTTCAGGGTTTATATACAAATAATTATCACCTATGACTATGCCATAAAGGTAACTTTATGGGGTTGAAAAAGAAGTTCAAATTACATTTGTATCACTTGAATATGTTGTTATTGCTTGAACCCGAGGAATCCAACTTTTCCATCATAGATGTAAGTTTAGGGGCATGGTTAGATTTATAGAGATTGTTCATAGTTTGATAGTGGCAGTCCAATATATAGAAGGTTTATACCATGAGTAAACATGGTGACAAGCAGGTTAAAATACTGAGCTTATCGGTTGGCAAGGGTTGTTATATACCTGTGATAGCCAACTAGGATGCAGATCGAGCAATTTCATCCACTTTGGTTCTTTATAGGCTGGATCACCCTAGTAAGCTTACCATACTGGTTCGGACGGTATGCAATCTGTAACCTAATTATATTAAGTGGGAACCTGTGCCATATTCTTATTTTTTGATAGATGTTGTTATTTCTCTTTTTCTGTCTTTTGTAAGCTTACCGTACTGGTTTGGACAGTATGCAAACTGCTACCTAATTATATTAAGTGGGAACCTGTATACCATATTCTTATTTTTTGATAGATGTTGTTATTTCCTTTTATTTTTCTTTCTTTCTGTCTTTTGTCATTCTCTTTCTCTCCCCTTTACATCTCCTCTCCATCGCATCATTGCCATCTCCTCCTACCGCTATGTTTCCTCCTCATCTTCCTCTTCATCTGTCTTCCTCCTACTCTGCTACTTCTTCTTCCTCTTACTCATCTCTCCTCATTCCTTCTTCTCTCCATCTTTCTCTGTGGTGCAGGCAGCACCAACCCATGCTTATTGTTGATACATCAATTTGCTATCATGATATCATGATAGGTATTGCCACTGGATTAATATTTTAAACCTTGATCACAGAATTCCTCGACTTTGCTATCATGATACCAGGGTAAGACAATTTGATGAATGGCAAATTCTTCTTTGATGATTTAGGGGTATATTAGAGCACGTGAAATATTATCAGCATAACCTAGTATAATGTTGCTTATTACTAAGTCAACTTCTGAATTGATTTTTTTTTTTTAAAGAAATATGTTTTCTATCCAATTGTTTGACTAACAGCTTCTATATATTATAGCAACATTCAGAATATCCTTTCAAGCATTTGCAAACAACACTTGTAAAATGGTGATTGTGATGCTGCACGTGTGACTAGTAATCTAGTATAATAATTACTATAGAAATTTATTTTCGTTGCTGTGTGAACCAATTGCCTTTGCCCCTGAGAATGTTTGTAAATTAGTGCGCGTGAAATATTATCAGCATAACCTAGTATAATGTTGCTTATTCTAATCATTGTTTGACTAACAGCTTCTATATAATAATAGCAAGGTTACTTTCCTTGCTGTGTGAACCAATTGCCTTTGCCCCTGGTCTTTTAGAACAATGATTAGAATTTTAGAATTCTACATTAACTATTGTAATTGAGATATGGCCACATAGCCCAAGTTTGCAGAAGCCAGCTGTAGGTCCAAATGTTTAAAAAATGGTGATGTACGGTGTGTGCTTATCATGGCAATACTTGATATTTAAACTCATCATGGATCTAAGCATAGAACAGGTAGGTTCTCGTCCGGCATAGTCATTTGGGCCATAAGTTGACCTGACTAGTTGTTAGGATCCTTTTTCTGAGCTTTTGAATAATGTTTATTGAGTCAGTTTAGTCCAGTTGTTTATTGAGTCAGTTTGGTTCAGTTAGAGTCAAGTAGAGGTTTATTTAATATTTATTTATTATTAGAGTTCAAGTCCTGATGGACTCTGGGTGGAACTCTATAAATAGGGATATAACTGCTTCTTTTCGGTAATCTATGAAAAATACTATTATGTCTTTTGACAAACCCTAGGAGGCTGATCCCCTCGAAGCGATCAAGGAAGGCCGATCCCCTCGAAGCGATCAAGGAGGGCCGATCCCCTCGAAGCGATCAAGGAGGCCCGATCCCCTCGAAGCGATCATTATCATCCCCATTTCTCCCCTTTCTTCGACGATAAGACTTTAGGGTCTTATCATTTGGTATCAGAGCCTACGATAAGACTTTAGGGTCTTATCACTAGTCTCTTCAGAGGTTGCATTTAGGTTTCCTTGCCCAACTGATGCCGGATAGCTTGTTTGATAAGCTGGTCAGAGAGAACGATTGTTTTCCCCAATATATTTTATTTACTTGATGACACGTCACCTGACCCACCATAGAAGATGCAAATTCCTGATTCCAATCCTCTTTCTGTTATTCCCCAAGAGAAATTTGAAACTCCATATTGTAAGTGCCCATTGTCTATTACTGTACTACTCTATGGCCCTGAAACAATTGCACCATTCCATAGCCCTTCCAAGTTGCTGCCTCCAGCACCATGTGACCTATCATGGGTTTATTTTCTTTTTCTCATTTTAGAGTCCGAGTTTGACATGAAGAGCTGAATGCTTGAACGTTCTTTGTGAATAATTTTTAGTTCCTTAACACATTATATATATTTCTAGATGTGATTTTCCAAGGAAAAACAGTAATCATTAATTAAACTTCTGTAGGTTGTAGAGAGCATGTCCGAGGAGCAACGGAGAGTGCTGCTTTTTTTCTGGACATCCATCAAATACTTACCTGTGGATGGATTTGGTGGTTTGGCTTCCAGACTGTACATATACAAGTCGTCTTCAGATTCCCAAGAGTGTTTACCAACATCACATACATGCTTCTACCGCCTTTGCCTGCCAGCTTATGGAACAAAATCCATGATGCATGACCGGCTTCAGTTAATTTCTCAAGAGCATATTAGCTGCAGTTTTGGCACCTCATAAAGAAGAATGATGGAAAAGAAGAATCTGGTTCTCTGTACAGATGTGTTTATGTCGAAATCATGTTCATGATAGGATGTAATTAAGCACCTGCAATTTAAATTAGTTATCTATATAGGGAAAAAGAAAAGATTTCTTTACCTTGTTTCTCTAATCTTCTCTATGGCTAGAAAAGTAAAAAATAGAAAGGCTATTTTCTCTCTAGTGGAACTGTTAACTTCTGATGGTAAGTAGAGAGAGAGAGAGAGAGAGAGTACTTTTCTCAAGTTGTTCATACCAGCAGTCTCTTGTAAATAATTAACCAAAGTTGAATGGGGACTTAATTGTTCTCATTGTCATTATCATTGATCAAATCTTCTCCTACAAGGAGTTTGTCTTTCCAACTATTTATTTTATCAGCTCATTCTCATACACTGTTTTCATGCTGACATGTATTGACTTCACATTCTGGCTTTGCCTCCCAACATAATCCAATAACAAATCAGAATTGTATTCTCTAATAATAATTTAATGCTCCTAGTTCAAACTTGTACATTTTGTAAATACAGCCATATCAAAATCCAGTGTCTAGGGAAAAATATATTTCTGTTAGAACCTTTGCAGATTCTAAACGTTGGGTTGATCTCTTTAGGGGATCGACCTCCTTGGAACTCTATAGGGGTTCCTCCCTCCAAGTTACTGCTCAAAGGCTGCAGAAAAGATTCATCTATTGCTTATCAAAAGAGGAGGAATACATGGCTATTTATAGGGTTTCTAAACCCTAACTCCTAATAGGACTCGTACTCAAGACTCCTACTTCTAACCAACTCTTAATAGGACTTCTACTCAAGACTCCTATTCTTTTACAACTCCTAATTCATCTCTAAGAAATAATCTCCTAACCCTAGCTGGCCTCTTCACATCTTTAATAGGGGGGTCGACTTAGGTAGGTTTTACATGAATGTCTCTCTCAATTAGGACTCTCCTAGCTAGAGTCCTAACAGACCCACCCTCTTCAAATCAGCCTTGTCCTCGAGGCTGAGGATTCATGAATTTTGGGAATTTGATCTTCAAGTCGTCATAGTTCTCCTAAGGGGCATCTTCCGTTGGTAGGTTCACCCACTGTATTAGCATTTTAGTAGTAGGTCGTCGTCGTCGAGTCACGATCCGTCGATCAATAATGGCACTTGGCTGGGTTTGGAGTTCTCCTTGGATAGTCATATTTGGTGGGTGGTTTTGGGCTGTCTCCAAGCACCTATTTACAACTTTTGTTTGGCAGTTGATTTGTGGATGATATGTCGTACTCCTTTTCAATTTAGTACCCTGCATATGGAATAACTTTGTCCAAAATCTGCTCGTGAAGATGCAAGTAGAATTTATCATAAGCACAATGCGTCCCTTATAGTGTAATTCTTTTGAGTCCCAATTATAATGAGCTACGAAACTTGGTGCTTCCTCTAATTTTTTTATAATCTTACTAGTCTCTGAATCTTCCTGCCATTCCATCTTAATATCCTCAAGGAAGTCGCTGGTCGGAAGTGAAATGGCCGAAACTTCAGCTTGCTCGGGTAGTTGCGAAAGCGCATCTACAAGAACATTCTCTTTCCCCTTTTTGTAAGTTATTTCATAATCAAATCCAAGAAGTTTTGTTACTCATTTTTGCTGCTCAGGAGATAATATCTTTTGCTCCAAAAAGTACTTGAGGCTTTTATCGTCGGTTTTAATTTGAAATCGTCGACAATCAAGTAGGGTCTCCACCTCGTTGCTGCGCACACAATGGCGAGCATCTCCTTATCATATGTTGACTTATTTTGATGGGAGGGAGATAATGCCTTGCTAGTGTATGCGAGTGGTCGACCATCTTGCATGAGAATGACTCTAATTCCGACTCCAGATGTGTCGGCCTCAATAATGAAGAGTCGGTTGAAATCTGGTAGTGTTAGCACCGGCGTCGTCGTCATGGCTGCCTTAAGTTTGTCGAAGGCAGCGGAGGCTCTGTCTAACCATTGTAAGATATCTGTTTCCAGAAAGAAAGTAAGTGGTGCATTGATCTTTCCATAGTTTTTCACGAACTTACGATAGTAGCCTGTTAAACCCAGAAAGCCATGTAGCAATTTTATGTTCCTCGGTGTAGGCCAATTTTACATTGCTTCAATTTTGAAGGGGTCCACTGTCACACCTTCCTCTGATATGATATGCCCAAGATATTCCACCTTCTGTTGAAGAAAGCAAAAATTCATAGTGGTTGTTGTGTGTTCAAAAGGTGGTTTTCGGTATGTCTTCTTCGCACACTCATATTTGATGATACCCGGATCAAAGGTCCAGCTTTGTAAAGATTTGTGCTCCCTTTCATCTAGCAATTCATCTGCTATTGGAATAAGGTATTTGTCCTTGATGGTTATGCCATTGAGAGCTCGGTAATCAACGCATATTCGCCATGTTTCGTCCTTGCGTACAAGTAGCACCGGTAAAGAATAGAGGTTGCAACTTGGCCGAATAACTCCTGTTTCGAGCATCTCTTTTATAATCCTTTCTATTTCATCCTTTTGGAGATGTGGATATTGATATGGCCGAGTATTTGCTAGAGGTTTGCTTGAAAGAATCATTATATAATGATCATGCCGACGGGTAAGAGGTAGGTTGTATGGTTCGTCAAATATATCTGAAAATTCAGCAAACAAAGGAAGTAGGTTTGGATCTTCAAATTGTATTGGCTCTCCCTTAGTTTGCTGCTTAAGTTGTACCAAAAATCTGCTGTATGCTTTATGCAAAACCTTCTCCATTTGTTGTGTGCAAATCATCGTTACGTCGCCCCCACGTTTCCCGTTCAGTATCACCTGTTTCTCCTTACTGTAAAATTTCATAACTAGTTGCATAAAATTCCAAAAAATATCACCTAATGTCATCAACCATTTAATTATGAGCATGGCCTCATGATCATCAAGAGGGAGAAGGAAGAAATATGCAATTATCTCTTAGTAAGGCCTCATGATTATCAACAGTTTCACTTGCGGGCGCCTATGATCATACTTCAAAATCCATCCGTCGGCGACCTTAACGTCAAACTTGTTGCAATTCTCGGTAGGTAAGGCAATTTGGATAGTAACCTTACTGTTTAGAAAGTTATTAGTACTGCCCGTGTCGATGAGAACAGTGATCGGTTGTTGTTTGAGAAGGCCTCCAACTTTCAGCGTTTGCGGGTTTGAGTAGCCGGCTAGTGTATGTACCGTAACTTCGGTCGGTTGTGGCTCTTCGGTCGGTTGTGGCTCTTCTTCTGCATCTTCTTCTTCATGTTCAAGGCTCTCTTCTAGATGTTCAATGACCTCTTCTTCTATAGGTTCAATCATAAGAAGTCTCCCTTTACTACAGCGATGCTCATGGCTCCACGACTCGTCACAATGCCAATATAACCCCTTCGCATATCGCTCCCGAAGGTCTTCTCTTATTAACCTCTTTGGTGTAGGGACTTGGTCGATAGTAGGGGGGCTGAGGGCTTCAATATTACTGGTTGAGGAGCGACCCTTGTCCTCTGAGCTTCATGGTTCAATTGCTCCTCTTGATGTCGTGCGAAAGAGATGGCTGCCATAAGCGTATATGGTTGTCGCGCTTTAACTTCTCATCGGATCTCTGGCTTCAAGCCCTCAATGAAGGTCCTCAATAGCTGTTTTTTAGACCAATCACGAGTTTGATTAGATAACCTTTCAAACCTGGTTTGGTACTCCTGAATGGTAGAGGTTTGTCGGATCTTTGCTAGTTGTCCGTCAATATTCTCGTAATCGGTTGGTTTGAAGCGGATCATCAGTCCTTCTTTGAATTGTCGCCATGAAAGGACTCCATAAGTATGTTCAAACCAGTCAAACCACTGTATAGCATCCCCTTCAAGATGTATAGCTGTAATTTTCACCATAGATGCATCCGTGGTTTTATGGTACCGAAAATATCGCTCCGCGCGCGAGATCCAACCAATCGGGTCTCCTTCTTCCCATCTAGGGAAATCCACTCTCATGCATGGATAGTTGGGGTTGGTTATAGAGCTTCTCCTCTCTTGGAAGTCATATCTTTGGGCTTGGTGCGATTGGGCAAAGCTCTCTCCTTGATGTGATTTCTTCGGGCTTAGTGGTCGGCCCAATTTGAGTTCGGTAAAGAGCATCCGAATCTTATCCTCCATTCGCGCCTCGAAGGCTTCGAATTTAGCATTGATTATCTCCTCAGATGCCATAGTATATGCCGCCAAATCTGTGATGTTAAGATCTCTCTTTTGTTGTTGGGTTAAAGGCATGTATTGGTTGAGAGAGGTGATGGTCAAAAGGGTTGGTAGATCGGTGGATGTAGGCTACGGTTTAGGCTTTTTTTGTGGCTATTTTGGGTGCAGTTTGAGGATGTGGTTTGGTAGAGTTTTAGGGCTATAGATGAAAGTTTTGAATCTGTGGTAGATGGTAGCAAAGGTTTGATAGAAATAAGTGGAAGTTGCAGCAAGTATGTGCTGTCTTTTAAGAGTAGAATTGTCGTCGAAGAAACAACGATTTCTCGACATAATTTCCACCAAAAACTTAAGAGAATTGAGGAGGGAATTGATAGCAAAATCACAGTTTATGACAGCAAGGATATCTAATTTAATCAAGAAAATTTCGACAGTATAATAGCAAGGAAATTGGTGCAAGTTGCGATTGCAGAATTCTCATTGAGAAATTTCAACGGGTTACGACGAAAATTTGCAGCAACACAAAATCATTTTTAGAGATGAATTTCTTAATAGATCAATCTTAGATAGAAGCCAAGATGATATATGAAGTGTATAAGAAATTTCATTAAAAAAAGATTGCAAATAGATGGGTTAAGGCAACAATATGCGGCAGAAATTTTCTACTACATAGATTTTTAAGTATAGCAGATTGAATGTAAAAGATCAATAGTTTATATTGAGAATTTTTTGATGAAACTAAAGGGAATTGCACTATTAGAAAGTGTCAAAGCTATCATAAAAATTTCTTAGAGATTTGGATAGAAACAACGTAGTATCAAGATCAAACAAACAGTGCTATGCGTCTGAAATTTTACAGTGCAGATTTTCAAATATAGCATATTAGATGTAAAATATCAATAGTTTATATTGAGAATTTTTTGACAAAACCAAAGGAAATCTGCTGTTAGGAAATCTCAAAGATGTCATAAAAATTTCGTAGAGATTTGGATAGAAAAAGTATAGTAGCAAAATTAAATAGACGGTGCTATACGGTTGGAATTCTGCAATGTATCTTTCGTCGTAGAGATGAAAACTTTATGACGAAAAGTTTATGCAGCAATATAGGAATAATTTTTTTGGGATTTTCAAATAAGGATAACTAAATTGCAGCAACAGTAAGGTAGGAAACCAGAACCTGTTGCAATTCACGGGGAGATCAAAGGATGATCCGTGGTGGTGGAGATGATGGCGGAATTTGGCAACGATGTCTTAAGCAATTGTGGGAATTGCTTTGGGCAGTTGTGGAGGGTTGATGGATGGCTGTGGAAGGGCAGCGAGACGCCAAGAACGCTGCTCTGATACCAGGTGTTAGAACCCTTACAGATTCTAAACTTGGGGTTGATCTCTTTAGGGGATCGGCCTCCTTGGAACTCTATAGGGGTTCCTCCCTCCAAGTTGCTGCTCAAAGGTTGCAGAAAAGATTCATCTATTGCTTATCAAAAGAGGAGGAATACATGACTATTTATAGGGTTTCTAAACCCTAACTCCTAATAGGACTCCTACTCAAGACTCCTACTTCTAACCAACTCATAATAGGACTTCTACTCAAGACTCATATTCCTTTACAACTCCTAATTCATCTCTTAGAAACAACCTCCTAACCCTAGCCGACCTCTTCACCTCTTTAATAGGGGTCAGCTTAGGTAGGTTTTACATGAATGTCCCTCTCAATTAGGACTCTCCTAGCTAGAGTCCTAACAATTTCATATAGGTATTTTGTGCGAAATGCATTAGAGCTCTTTTATAGGGCATTAAACTGGTAAATGAGTTTACGACCAAGAAAGAAGCAGAGGCAATACTTGCTTTAGGGAAATATGCGGAAATGCCATCGACACTGGCTGCTTTGAACATGCATATTGATCTCCGCTGTGGGATGTACTTTTGTAATGGTTTATTATTCCCTTGCCACTATCCTCTTTATCCTTGGAAGAGCACCAAGATTATTAATCTAACATTATCTATCGCAGAGAGCTACAGATGATGTCGCAAGCTCCACCTACTGCGCATCGGTCTTCTTAAGATGCATAAAAAATAAATTCTCGTCCGACCTTCTCAGTTACCATGTCTCTGTCCATCAAGCGCCCTCTCTCTCTCTCTCTCTCTCTCTCTCTCTATGGATTCTGTCAGATGCATCAATAGACTTACGAAACGCTACTGTCTTTATACATGAGGAAGTTTATATAATATTTACCCTTGTCAACTGTGATGGTTCTACTGTTAATTAGACTCTTGCATCTCATCGTCTAGATATGTTTCGTTACCTGCCATTCGGATAGGTAATAACAAGAGCCTTAGACTTGGTAAAAGTTTAACTACACATTGCAATTACCTTTCCAATGTTCTTTTGGTTGTTCGCGTGTGCATCATCATTTTGTATTTGTTTAGCTGATCCACTACTTCAAGGGGCCACTGCCCTCCTACCGAGTTCAAAGTATCTCATGCTCCCATGATACACAAAATAAACTTGAGAATAATCTTTCAAAAAGTAGGAAGGAATTGACACTTCGAATAAAAGAAAATCACTCGAGCATAAGCTCAAGTGATGATGAACTTGAACTCCTCGTGAAATTTAAAAAGTTCATGAAACAACGATTAAAGAACAAAAATAAACTTAAAAATAGTAGAATTACTTGCTATGAATGCAAGAAGAAGTTGCCAAAAGACGAATCGAGCTCCTCCGAAGACAAAAAGAAAATCAACAAAGGCGAGGTGGCAAACTACGTCTTAACGGCTTTCGAGATAGTTAAAATCCCCTTAATTTGTTTTAAAATTATATAATTTTTTTCATGAGTTATTATTAATTTAGTTTCAAAAAATTATTTTAAAATTATATGTTTAATAATATAATGAAAATGTAAAAATTTGGAATCATGTAAGTCCTTCTAGTAATGATCATGAAAATTGCATAGTTTATGATAAATGAACAAAAATGTTTGTATCATACTTGATGATTTTTATGAATAAGGACTTGAAGTAATGATTTGAAATTATATATTTTGGAATTATGCATTACACTTTTTGATCTTGATGATTCTTTTATCTTTCGGTTTTAAACATTGATGCATGGTTTTGACATAAGAACAAATACTTGGGCATGCTAATATAAAGTCAATCACATAAATTGAAACTAAAGAAGTTTAGTTATCTTTAAGAATCATTCAACATTATGTTCAACGAAACCATACTTGAAGTCTTAATGAAAATATAATAATGATTTGAAAGCATGCTTAACGAGTTTATATTTCGAACTTATGCATGATAATTTTTACGATCTTTTGAAAGTTCTTTTTTGGTGTTAATGAATAATACATGGATTTGAAAGAAAAGAGCATGCATGTATGAAATCGATCAATAAGTTGAAACAAAAGAGGAATACATTTTCCATCTCTATCTTATTAATTTTTCATTAATGAATCCATATATATTATGTTTTTGTGAATCTCATGGATTATGAAAATGATTTAAATTTAATGGATTTTATCGAAATCATGATCTTGATTTCACATGATTTATAACTTGAAATCGTTTTATGATTCCTAAATGAATCATGATTTTTCATAATTATAATTTTTATGATTCATAATGAATTGAGAGATTTTATATACATGAATTAATATCTTGTTCTCCTACAAGATTGAATGAATTTTATCTATATCATAATTTCCTAAAAATTCTTTTTGTTATTTATTTAAGAGAAGATTTGTTAAAATGAATCATGATTTCTCTTGATTTCTTGGAATTATAACTTGAAAATTATTTTTATAAATCAAGATTGTTTACTATGATTCTTTCTTTTCGCTATTTGAGTTATCCAAAAAGAATCATAATATGTCTCTTGATATTCACAATTTGTTTTCATGATTTGTATATCTCATCACCAAAATTCTCTTGATATTTTTCATATGATGATATGAAACTATGCATGAAATACTTATAAATTTATGTTGATGCAAACAAATGAGAAGTTATGATCATGCATGATAGGATATAATATAATTTGACATTTAGATACCATCATGATTTGAAATGCTATGATTTATTGCCAAAATGATATATCATGAATGCTTAAATATCATGTATAATATGCCCATAGTGATTGATTTATGTGTCATGCATGAAGTAAGGATACAAATGTAAGGTTTTGAAATTATATATGTTTTAATTTAAAAATATAATGATACACAAATAAGATTGATACTTTACTTTTGTCGTGATTTTAAAATTGATTTAAGGGAAAAGAAGTACAACATTGTATTCTTCCCTTCTATTTGACAATGACATAGGGGGAGCAAATTTTGCTAGCTTGCTAGATAGGTTGCATACTTCAAGAAGAAGCAAAAAATTTGTTTTTTGCTAGTTTGCACATCTAAAGAGAAGCAAAAATTACAAACGTATATATCGTAAAGAGAGACAAAACATATTAGTTTGCTCATCTCAAAAGCAAGAAATGCTATCTTGTAATCTCAAGCAAAAGTGCTATTTTGCCTATCTCAAGAAGCACAACTTGCAACTTGCACATTGCAAAAGGAAACAAGAATCGCTAGCTTGCACACTTCAACAAGAATGTATCTTGTATTTGTTTTTGAAAACTTGCTAGCTTGCATGCTCTTAAATGATATAAAATCTACTAGCTTGCATGTTCCAATATAATGTAACACTTGCTAAATTTGCTAGCTTACAAATTGCAATGATGATAGAACTTGATATTATGTTTATTGTGCAATGATTTGAACTTATATTTCCAAACACCTGAAAGTTACACTTCTCCTTTTTGTTGATGACAAAGGGGGAGAAGTATAATCATGTTATACATAATGATGTGTTACAAATATTCATGATGAAATTTGTAATGACTTGAATTCAGCTTGAATTCAAGGTTCTATCAATATGACATATTGATAGGGGGAGTTAAGGTTAATTTCGTCATCAATTGGTTGTTATCATCAAAAAGGAGGAGATTATTGAATCTCGTATTTTGATAATGAAACCAATTAATAAGTGTTTATGATTTAATATATATTTTAAGTGACACAGGAAGCTTCGATCAAGGGGAGACAATTGAAGCAGGAAGAATCATGTTGGGCCGGAGCAAACATGTCAAAAGATTGGACGTCGGGCCGGAGGATCGGTCGACGTATCGGCAGAAGGCTTCAAGCCATGAATTCGGGCATCAAGCCAAGAAAAGTAGATATTGCACCAAGGATATCAGAGTTGTAGAGGTCAACTGGCTAATTGGGTAATAGGCCGCAAGAGAAGACGATGCGCCAAAGAATCAAACGAAGCGTCGATGACCCAATGACATGCCGGACAACATGATTCAAAGCTTTGTAATAATTGTCTAGATCAAAGTTATTTTTATATGTGCAGGATTAACTACGATAGCAAGGCATAAAGCAAAATGAAGTTTCAGAGTCAAGAACGCGATTTCATTGAGAGTTCGAGAATTCGTCGGAAGTCCAAACGTTCGTCGGTAGTTCTATCGGAACCAACCGAGAAGTCCAGGAGCTTACCAAAAAAGCTCATTGGAACTCACCAAGAAGATCATCGTGAAGTCCAAGAGCTTGCCGGGAATCCACCGGAACATTACTGGGAGTTCATCAGAAGTTCGCTGGAGGATCGCTAGAAGCTCGCCGGAAGAGCAATTTGCTAGTTATAGTTACGCAACAAGCCAATCAAGTGAATGATGGCACGTGTGACTTGATATGAAATCTTTTTGTTTATTATATTTTAGTATTTATTACTTTATATTAACTATTGCATATATGTATATATATATATATATATATATATATATATATATATATATATATATATATATATTGTGATGTCCTTTGATCTGTGAAATGGGAATCGGATCGTGATGAGATCACGATAATAAGATCGATTCACTTTTAAACACAGATCCTAAATAATCCCGGTCATAGATTACTCGAGAGGGATATCGTGATAACCGGACAGACTAGTGTGCTATATACCCGTCCATATGATGGATGCAGCTGGTCTCATAGTTGCTCGTGTGGGGACACTAGGGATATAGTACAAGTGCTCATTAGAAAATGAGTTCACTGATTGATCCACTTACGGAATGCTGGATGGTTGATAATGCCTTATTGTCAAACAACGATTCTATAGTCTTAGTGGTGTATTTGGTCCTTAGACTTGAGACACCAAGGATATCCTGTATGAGTGCTCCACTCATTGATGCTAGACTTATAGGTTTGGATGTCTCAGATCTAGTACAATTGGTCATTGAGAGTGGCAATTGACCTTACGAGATCTATTGAGTGTCGATAGAGGATCATCCACTTTCGGTATCAATCGACCTTACGAGGTCTATTGAATGTCGATAGAGACAAATCCCTAGTTAGGGTTATTCGGATTGAGAGAGAAAGAGTTCTCCGGGAGAATCCGATTAGAGCAAGACTCGAGAAGAAACTTTATGGGTCTGATAGCACCATGCCCGATATGTGGTCTCTGGGATATTCGATGGATGAGGGATTATATGTAATCACCGATAATTTTTCCCTTAACAAAAATTAATTACTATAAATGATATATTACTTTATTATTAACTTCTATATTTGTGTATTATAGTTAAGGAAATGATTAGATTTTGTTTCCTTAATCATATGGATAAGTTAAGAATTCTACTAAACAATTAAATTATTAATTGATTTATTTCCTAATGAGTGATTTGATATTTAGGAAGTAAATAGTTTACATTCCATTTTTATGTGTGAACTATAAGAAATAAATATTATATTACTTTTTTGTGTGTGAAAACAAATGTAAAATAAATTAAAAATAAAAATTAAATTATTACTTACCTTTCGGGGAGATCTTATCTTCTCCTATATAAAGGGCATATTCATCCCTCATTCTCTACTAGGCCTAACAATAGGAGGATGGAGGAGATAACTTTCTAGAGAGATGATATCAAAGAAGGGATAATCGAAGAGAGGTAGGATCCTTTCTTTTTAATTAGCTTTGATTTGTGTTTTGAAATATTGACGTTGAGATTGTTACAATTTTATAATGAATGATGATGTTTTAATTTTAAAATTTCATGATTTATAAATAATAATAATTGATTTGTGATGTTAGACTAATTATTTGATTTATATTGATCTTTTAAACTTAAGTAAATTTTAATATTGATTTAATTATTAAAATTCTTATTTAGTATAATAGTTTTAATTTATTTAATTAGTTATATCTATGTTTGAAGAATTATGTGTGAATTTTTGTAATGTAATTAGTTTTAAATTTTAGATCATGAATTTAAAGTTTTAATTAATGTATTTGAGTAATTCTTTAATAATTTTAAATATTGAAATCTAATTTGATAAGAGGAGTCTAATTGGGGTCTGACTTGAGTCAAGTTGATCGATCAGATCGAATCGACTCAGACCATATGGTCATGTACAACCTAGCTTATCTGACTAAGTACAACCTAGCCCATGTGGTCATGCATGACCCAACCCATGTGGCTAGGTACGATCTAGTCTATACGGCCATGTATGACCCAGCTCATGCGGAAAGGTACTATCCAACCATGTGGTTAGGCATGAGCCAGCTTATGTGGCTAGGTACAATCCAGTCCATGTGATCATGTATAACCCAACTCATATGGTAAGGTACGACCCAACTATGTGGCTAAGCATGGGCCAGCTTATACGGCTAGGTACAACTCGGTGTAGGTGGTCAGATACGACCCCAACTCATGTGTTTAGGATCAACTCGTGAGCTAAGCATGGCCTAGTTCAATGGTAAGGCCTAGCCCAACTTATAAGTGAGGCTTAGCCTAGTCCATGAAGTTAAGCCTGCCCAGCTACGCGATTGGCATTAGACATATCGTCGCTCCTTTTATATAGCTCGTCATACCTCAACTCAACCTAGTATTTGGAACAGGTATATGCAATGTATATAACCCGCCCAAGACTCAAGTGGGTTGGTTCGGTTTGGGTTAGCACTATACGACATAGTCTAATTTCCTCTCTATTGGTTTGAGCTCATTAATTGATGAAATCAAACAGGTTTGATCAGTTAAAATCAGTTTAGGGTGATTCCAAAATAACTTGACTAGTTCAAACCTATTTGACCTAATCATGATCAATCAAATCTAAATTAGACCGGTTTAGGATGATTCCAGACTGGTTCCATAAGAATTTGAAATTGGTTCCGTTAGATCATAATTGAATCAAGTTTGGTTTAAGTCAATTGAGCTATTCCAATTAGGGTTTCGATTGATTGAGGACTATTGAGATATTAATGTTTAATGCTTTTATGATTTGATGATTTTAAAGATTTTATTTGAAGGTGTCGTTCGAAAATGATTATTACTTTTCTATGTTTATGATATTGATATGATAAATATCATATAGTAGATGTGACTAGACTAGTAATTCACATTGGGATTGCAATCTGTGAAAGGAGCTACGTGCCCATCATAGTGCGGAGCCACCAAAGAACATAGTCTAGTAAATTTACATCAAGTATGGTCTCTCATAATGTTTAATCATATTGATTTCTTGATGTATGCATGAGTGATTGAATGAGTGTAAATGAATGATCATGGATGTTTATGTATCCCTGCCGAGGGCAGGTATGGCGATTCCCTTCGCGGATTAGCGGGCCGTCAGACGTGATGGTTAGACGGTTCCTCAATCCCCTGTTGGGAGGAACGTATCCCCACTTGGGCGGGTGAGGGATACCACTCCATCCGCTGTTGGGAGTGTGATATGGATTATCTCCATTCGTTGTTGGGAGGAATCAATCCCGTGGAATATGCCTCTCCATCCGCTGTTGGGAGAGCGCACCATTGGGTGATGTACGCCTTTGTTATTATGTATGTGTTGCATGTGGCTGATGCATGATTTTGTTTATTATGCAGGAAATTATCATCATTTTTCTGATTCATAAGTTTTATGATTAATAGATATATTTTTATATTGAATTATTGATATTTGTTTATATTTCATGAATATTGAATATTATTTTTTTGATTTTTTTGAGGTTCCTACCAGCATGTGTGGTTGCTGATATATTTTTATTTTATATTTATTTTCAGAGTAATCTACTATTGTGTAATAGATCTGAAGCTTGGGTGGAAGAGACTTGTGACCCTGTGAAGAAGATGTCATTTTTCTAACTAATAGAATATCTACTACCGTAAAGACAATGATTTGAATTCAAAACGAATGAAAAGAAAAGGAGAGAGTTTATTATGTAAATTATGGATAATAAATTACTAATTTATTATTTTTTTTATAAATTCGGGACGTGACAAATTTAATGGTAACAGAGCCGACCTAGCATTTGGGTATGGTGAGGGGGCTCGAGTAGGAAAGGGCCACCCGTAGCTGGAGTCAGAGGACTAGTCACGACGTGGAGCCACCACTGGGCTACGCCTCACATGCACTGTGCTAGGGCCTGATCTGGGTTATGTTGGGCTTTGACGAGGATGTCAAGCCTTTGAATGAGGGTGATTGTAACACCCCTAATTAGTCTTATATCGAAAGTGGACAAGATTAAGATTGACTTATAAGGGTCTGATGAGTGTATTATTATCAACTTCAGCTTAAGCATTTTAGTCAGTGGTTTAAACCAAACAAAGTTGATAGGCTAGTTAGCCCATCCCCCGGGGCATGATCAGCTCCATCAGGATTTGATCCGATTGACGAGATAAGCTCGAGCGACCACAAGGTTGATAGCCACTCACAACCGTCCGTTCACGTTGCTGCTGTCCTTTTGTTGGTCGATTAACCATGTCCTTTTAATTCCTCGTTTGGTCCAATGAGTCCGGGTTGTTCCGGTCCGATTTGAACCGGATCGAGGTCCGCAATGGTGGCCTCGTAATTAGGTGGACAGAGGAGGGCAAATTGGAAGGAGATAAGGGTGGGGGACTACCGCGAGCAAGCACAAATTGGTGGCAGGTATCTAAGGGGACTGTGAAGAGAATACAGAAGGAGAGGCGGCGAGAAGCGAGAGAGGAAGGGAACGGATCTGTTAGGACTCTAGCTAGGAGAGTCCTAATTGAGAGGCCAGCTAGGGTTAGGAGGTTATTTCTTAGAGAAGAATTAGGAGTTGTAAAGGAATAGGAGTCCTATTAGGAGTTAGGGTTTAGAAGCCCCATAAATGGGTTCTAACACCTAGTATCAGAGCAGCGTTCTTGGAGTCTCGCTGCCCTTCCACAGCCATCCATCAACCCTCCACAACCACCCAAAGCAATTCCCACAATTGCTTAGAAGATTGTTGTCAAATTCCGTCGTCATCTCCACCACCGCGGATCATCCTTTGATCTCCCCGTGAATTGCAACAGGTTCTGGTTTCCTACCTTACTACTGCTGCAATTTAGCTGCATAAACTTTTCGTCACAAAGTTTTCATCTCTACGACGAAAGATACATTGCAGAATTCCAACCGCATTGCAGAATTCTGCTATCGCAACTTGCACCAACTTCCTTGCTATTATACTGCCCAAATTTTCTTGATTAAATTAGTCATCCTTGCTGTCATATAAACTGTGATTTTGCTATCAATTCCCTCCTTAATTATCTCAAGTTTTTGGTGGAAATTACGTCGAGAAACCGTTGTTTCTTCGACGATAATTCTGCTCTTACAAGACAGCACATACTTGCTGCAACTTCCACTGATTTTTATCAAACCTTTGCTGCCATCTACCACAGATCCAAAACTTTCATCCACAGCTCTAAAACCACACCAAACTGCACCCAAAATAGCCACAAAACAGGCCTAAACCGTAGCCTATATCCACCAATACACCAACCCTTTCGACCATCACCTCTCTCAACCAATACATGTCTTTAACCCGACAACAAAAGAGAGATCTTAACATCACAGATTTGGCGGCATATACTATGGCATCTGAGGAGGTAATCAATGCTAAATTCGAAGCCTTCGAGGCACGAATGAAGGATAAAATTCGGACGCTCTTTATCGAACTCAGATTGGGCCGACCACTAAGCCCGAAGAAATCACATCAAGGAGAGAGCATTGCCCAATCACAACAAGCCCGAAGATATAACATCCAAGAGAGGGGAAGCTCTATGACCGACCCCAACTATCCATGCATGAGAGTGGACTTCCCTAGATGGGAAGAAGGAGACCCGATTGGTTGGATCTAGCGCGCAGAGCGATATTTTTGATACCACAAAACCGCGGATGCATCTATGGTGAAAATTACAGCTATACATCTTGAAGGGGATGATATACAATGGTTTGACTGGTTTAAACATACTTATGGAGTCCTTTCATGGCAACAATTCAAAGAAGGACTACTGATCCACTTCAAACCAATCGATTACGAGAATATTAATGGACAACTAACAAAGATCTGACAAACCTCCACCATTCAGGAGTACCAAACCAGGTTTGAAAGGTTATCTAATCAAACTCGTGATTGGTCTCAAAAATAGTTATTGAGGACCTTCATTGAGGGCATGAAGCCGGAGATCCGAGGAGAAGTTAAAGCGCGACAACCGTACACGCTTATGGCAGCCATCTCTTTCGCACGACATCAAGAGGAGCGATTGAATCATGAAGCTTGGAGGACTAGAGTTGCTCCTCAACCAGAAATACTGAAGCCCTTAGCCCCCCCCTACCGTCGATCGAGTCCCTGCACCAAAGAAGTTGACAAGAGAAGAGCTTCGGGAGTAATCTGCGAAGCGGTTATGTTGGCATTGCGACGAGCCGTGGAGTTACAAGCATTGCTGTAGAAAAGGGAGACCTCTTTTGATTGAACCAGTAGAAGAAGAGGTCATTGAGCATTCAAAAGAGAGCCTTAAACATAACGAAGAAGATGCTGAAGAAGAGCCACAACCGATCGACGTTACAGTTACACACACTAGCTGGCTACTCAAACCCGTAAATGATGAAAGGGAGACTTCTTATTATTAAACCAATAGAAGAAGAGGTCATTGAACATTCAGAAGAGAACCTTGAACATAAAGAAGATGCGGAAGAAGAGCCACAACCGACTGACGTTACAGTACATGCACTAGCCGGCTACTCAAACCCGCAAACGATGAAAGTTGGAGGCCTTCTCAAACAACAACCGATCTCTGTTCTCATCGACACGGGCAGTACTACTAACTTCCTAAATAGTAAGCTTGCTATTCAGATAGCATTACCTATTGAGAATCACTACAGGTTTGACGTTAAGGTCGCCGATGGATGGATTTTGAAGTATGATCGTAGGCGCCTGCAAGTGAAACTACTACTGATCATGAGGCCTTACCAAGAGATAATTACATATTTCTTCCTTCTCCCTCTTGATGATAATGAGGCCATGCTCAAAATTAAATGGTTGACGACAATAGGTGATATTTCTTGAAATTTTATGCAACTAATTATGAAATTTTACAGTAAGGAGAAACAAGTGATACTGAACGAGAAACGTGGGGGCGACATAACGATGATTTGCACACAACAAATGGAGAAGGTTTTGTATAAAACATGCAGCGGCTTTTTGGCATAACTTGAGTAGCAAACTAAGGGAGAGCCAATAGAATTTGAAGATCCAAACCTACTTCTTTTGCTTGCTGAATTTTCAGATATATTTGACGAACCGCACAACCTACCTCTTACCCATCGGTATGATCATTATATAACGATTCTTTCAGGCAAACCTCCAACAAATACTCGGCCATATCAGTATCTACATCTCCAAAAGGATGAAATAGAAAGGATTATAAAAGAGATTCTCGAAACAGGAGTTATTTGGCTAAGTTGCAACCTCTACTCTTCACCGGTGCTACTTGTACGCAAGAAGGATGAAACATGGCAAATATGCGTTGATTACCGGGCTCTCAATGGCATAACCATCAAGGATAAATACCCTATTCTAGTAGTAGATGAATTGCTAGATGAAAGGGAGCACAAATCTTCACAAAGTTGGACTTTTGATCCGGGTATCATCAAATATGAGTGTACGAAGAAGTCATATCGAAACCCACCTTTCAAACACACAACAGCCACTACGAATTTTTGCTTTATTCAACAAAAGGTGGAATATCTTGGGCATATCATATTAGAGAAAGGTGTGACGGTGGACCCCTTCAAAATTGGAGCAATGCAAAACTGGCCTACCCCGAGGAACATAAAATTGCTACATGGCTTTCTGGGCTTAACAGGCTACTACCGTAAGTTCATGAAAAACTATGGAAAGATCAGTGCACCACTCACTTCTCTACTGAAAAATGATACCTTCCAATGATCGGACAAAGCCTCCGCTACCTTCGACAAACTTAAGGCAGCCATGACGACGATGCGGGTGCTAGCGCCATTAGATTTCAATCGACCCTTCATCACTGAGGCCGATGTATCTGGAGACAGAATGGGAGACGTTCTCATGCAAGATGGTCAACCACCCGCATACAGTAGCAAGGCATTATCTCCCTCCCATCAAAATAAGTCAACATATGATAAGGAGATGCTCGCCATTGTGCGCGCAACAACAAGGTGGAGACCCTACTTGATTGGTCGACGATTTCAAATTAAAATCGACCATAAAAGCCTCAAGTACTTTTTAGAGCGAAAGATATCATCCCCTGAGCAGCAAAAATGGGTAACAAAACTTCTTGGATTTGATTATGAAATAACTTATAAAAAGGGGAAAGAGAATGTTCTAGCAGATGCGTTTTCGCAGCTACCCGAGCAAGCTGAAGTTTCGACCATTTCACTTCTGACCAGCGACTTCCTTGAGGATATTAAGATGGAACGGCAGGAAGATTTAGAGACTAGTAAGATTATAAAAAATTGGAGGAAGCACCAAGCTCCGTGGCTCATTACAATTGGGACTCAAAAGAATTACACTATAAGGGACGCATTGTGCTTATGATAAATTCTACTTGCATCTTCACGAGTAGATTTTGGATAAAGTTATTCTATATGCAGGGTACTAAATTGAAAAGGAGTATGGCATATCACCCACAAATCAATGACCAGACAAAAGTTGTAAATAGGTGCTTGGAGACAGCCCAAAGCCACCCACCAAATATGACTATCCAAGGAGAACTCCAGACCCAGCCAAGTGCCATTATTGATCGACGGATCGTGACTCGACGACGACGACCCAGTACTAAAGTGCTAATACAGTGGGTGAACCTACCAACAGAAGATGCCACTTGGGAGAAATATGACGACTTGGAGATCAAATTTCCAAAATTCATGAATCGTCAGCCTCGAGGACAAAGCTGATTTGAAGAGGGCGGCTCTGTTAGGACTCTAGCTAGGAGAGTCCTAATTGAAAGGGATATTCATGTAAAACCTACCTAAGCCGACCCATATTAAAGAGGTGAAGAGGCTGGCTAGGGTTAGGAGGTTGTTTCTTAGAGAAGAATTAGGAGTTGTAAAGGAATATGAGTCTTGAGTAGGAGTCCTATTAGGAGTTGGTTAGAAGTAGGAGTCTTGAGTAGGAGTCCTATTAGGAGTTAGAGTTTAGAAGCTCTATAAATAGCCATGTATTTCTCCTCTTTTGATAAGTAATAGATGAATCTTTTCTGCAGCCTTTGAGCAGCAACTTGGAGGGAGGAACCCCTATAGAGTTCTAAGGAGGCCGATCCCCTAAAGTGATCAACCTCAAGTTTAGAATCTACAAGGGTTCTACCAGGATCTTCAAAGAATAGCGGCGCCGATGCAGTACGAAGGAATTTGCTCACTGCAACTTGCCTCTAGGTGGACTTGCTGCTTGCGACGTAGTGCTCTTCCCTAGGGATGGCCGTCTCAGGTCCTCTTCTGACTTCCGCCAGGAATCTGGTCTCACAAGCTCTTGATTCTTGTCGCCCCTGATGATTACTGCTGTCTACTTTTCGTGGGTCTGTTTTAGGTTTTGGCTTGGGGCTTAATCTGGTGCCTGCGCTGGAATCATCCTAACAGAAGGTGCTATAGTTTCTCTGATCGGATAAGAGGAGCATGACATCATTGTATCTTCTTTGGGTACCTATTTTTGGGATTTCAGTTGATGTCAGGTTTCACAGGGTTGTGAAACTTCCTCCTGGCTTTTAAATCCTGCGGCTCCTGCCATATGTTGTAGTGTGCTGGCTCTTGGATTAAGCTTAAATCTACTGGTATATGCAATCTGCCACTTGTTGGTCACCCGTAGGTCTCACCTTGAGCTTAAAAATCTAATGTCCTGTCATCATCCTCTTCGGTAGGGCTGTCTTGGCTCCCATAGAAGATTTGACTGATTGAGGAGAACGACACTTTTGCTTCTTCTCAGGGTGCCTGTTTACTAGGATTTTAGATTATATTATATTTCACACGATTCTTGATTCTAGTTACTCCTACGAGAGAATTGTTTCTCTAAGATTACTATGCTTGAGATGTGTTATCCGGGGTCATATTCATCTTGCTTCAGAGGATCTCTGCTGCACTTGTACTTCTGACTGTGCTGGCCTAGAATTATTTGTTATTCGCTGAATGAATGAGAATTAATTAAAATAGGATTATAGAAGGTCAAAATTTTAATTTTTCTCTAAATTAAAATAAGTATCATATTAGAATATCTTATAAACTTCCATAAGATTTTATATTTTGAATATGATTTTTTTCATGATCCTCTTGTCCCCTTTTTGAAAAGTAGATTAGGGATGTTAATTTAATTATAGAATATTTATTCTATTTTTGAGATATATATGACTTAGTTATTCATTAAGATTATAGTAAGTTTCAGTTATTCTTATAAAAGTTTTGATAATTTTAAGTGTGAAAATTTTATAGGAATTTTATAAATATAAAGTATTTATCTTTATAATTTTTGCTACCATATATTATTCTTAAAATTGAGATTAAATTTGACATATGCTAGGATAGTTTGTAGAAGTTATTATTGACATTAATAAAATATGTGATTTTGAAGTTAGAATACATTTGATCGTGCATTGATATTTAAACTTAATTATATGAGTACTTAATTTAAATATAGTTTTGATTTAATGTAAAATTATCATATATTATTTGTTTAATAAAGTGATGAGTCTAATGAGAATTAGATATAATGCTATTTCTTTGACACATATAAAATATAAATCATTCGAAATTATAAAAGAATATATGTTGAATAGTTGGATAAATTTTCATCATTTCAATTGCTTTTGTTGAGTTGTACCTCAACTTATATTTTATGTCAACAATTAATTAATTTTGAAAACTTAAAAATTTTATTGATTTATTAGATATAGAATTTGATATACTTTCGTAATCTAAAACCAAATTTATTCAATAAGTTTCATTAATCTATCATATATTTTATGTTAAAAATATATCTATTTTTGATTAAAAAGTTTTCGAGTGGTATATTTAATTAAAATATTTTTCAAGCTAATTTAGTTTTGTCTGACATAGTATTTCAAAAGTTAACTATATTGATTAATGTTATTCTTAATCAAATTTGGGGGCCAAATTTTTATTAAGTGGGGGAGAAATGTAATCACCGATAATTTTTTCCTTAACATAAATTAATTACTATAAATGATATATTACTTTATTATTAACTTCTATATTTGTGTATTATAGTTAAGGAAATGATTAGACTTAGTTTCCTTAATCATATGGATAAGTCAGGAATTCTACTAATCAATTAAATTATTTATTGATTTATTTCCTAATGAGTGATTTGATATTTAGGAAGTAAATAGTTTACATTCCATTTTTGTGTGTGAACTATAAGAAATAAATATTATATTACTTTTTTGTGTGTGAAAACAAATGTAAAATAAATTAAAAATAAAAATTAAATTATTACTTACCTTTCGTGGAGATCTCATCTTCTCCTATATAAAGGGACTATTCATCCCTCATTCTCTACTAGACCTAACAATAGGAGGATTGAGGAGATAACTTTCTAGAGAGATGATATCAAAGAAGGGATAATCGAAGAGAGGTTGGATCCTTTATTTTTAATTAGCTTTGATTTGTGTTTTGAAATCTTAACATTGAGATTGTTACAATTTTATAATGAATGATGATGTTTTAATTTTAAAATTTCATGATTTATAAATAATAATAATTGATTTGTGATGTTAGACTGATTATTTGATTTATATTGACCTTTTAAACTTAAGTAAATTTTAATATTGATTTAATTATTAAAATTCTTATTTAGTATAATAGTTCTAATTTATTTAATTAGTTATATCTATGTTTGAAGAATTATGTGTTAATTTTTGTAATGTAATTAGTTTTAAATTTTAGATCATGAATTTAATGTTTTAATTAATGTATTTGAGTAATTATTTAATAATTTTAAATATTAAAATCTAATTTGATAAGAGGAGTCTAATTGGGGTCTGACTTGAGTCAAGTTGATCGATCAGATCGAATTGACTCAAACCATATGGTCATGTACAACATAGCTTACGTGACTAAGTACAACCTAGCCCATGTGGTCAGGCATGACCTAACCTATGCGGCTAGGTACGATCTAGCCTATACGGCCATGTATGACCCAGCTCATGTGGAAAGGTACGACCCAACCATGTGGTTAGGCATGGGCCAACTTATGTGGCTAGGTACAATCCAATCCATGTGGCCATGTATAACCCAACTCATATGGTAAGGTACGACCCAACCATGTGGCTAAGCTTGGGCCAGCTTATACGGGTAGGTAAAACTCAATCTAGGTGGTCAGATACGACCCCAACTCATGTGTCTAGGATCAACTCGTGAGCCAAGCATGGCCTAGTTCAATGGTAAGGCCTAGCCCAACTTATAAGTGAGGCTTAGCCTAATTCATGAAGTTAAGCCTGCCCGGTTACGCGATTGACATTAGACATATCGTCACTCCTTTTATATAGCTCGGCATACCTCAACTCAACCTAGTATTTGGAACAGGTATATGCAATGTATATAACCCGCCCAAGACTCAGGTGGGTTCGTTCGGTTTGGGTTAGCACTATACAACATAGTCTAATTTCCTCTCTATTGGTTTGAGCTCATTAATTGACGAAATCAAACAAGTTTGATCAATGAAAATCAGTTAAGGGTGATTCCAAACTAACTTGACTAGTTCAAACCTATTTGACCTAATCAAGATCAATCAAATCTAAATTAGATCGGTTTAGGGTGATTCCAGACCAGTTCCATAAGGATTTGATATTGGTTCCGTTAGATAATAATTGAATCAAGGTTGGTTAAGTCAATTAAGCTATTTCAATTAGGGTTTTGATTGATTGAGGACTATTGAGATATTATTGTTTAATACTTTTATGATTTGATGATTTTAAAGGTTTTATTTGAAGGTGTCGTTCGAAAATGATTATTGCTTTTCTATGTTTATGATATTGATATGATAAATATCATTTAGTAGATGTGACTAGACTAGTAATTCACATTGGGAGTGCAACCTGTGAAAAGAGCTATGGGCCCATCATAATGCGGAGCCACCAATGAACATAGTCTAGTAGATTTACATCAAGTATGGTCTCTCATAATGTTTAATCATATTGATTTCTTGATTTATGCATGAGTGATTGAATGAGTGTAAATGAATGATCATGGATGTTTATGTATCCCTACCGAGGGCAGGTATGGCGATTCCCTTCGGGGATTAGCTGGCCGTCAGACGTGATGGTTAGATGGTTCCTCCATTCGCTGTTGGGAGGAACGTGTCCCCACTTGGGCGGGTGAGGGATACCACTCCATCTGCTGTTGGGAGTGCGATATGGATTATCTCCATCCGTTGTTGGGAGGAATCCATCTCGTGGAATATGCCTCTCCATCCGCTGTTGGGAGAGCGCACCATTGGGTGATGTACGCATTTGTTATTATGTATGTGTTGCATGTGGTTGATGCATGATTTTGTTTATTATGCAAGAAATTATCATCATTTTTCTGATTCATAAGTTTTATGATTAATAGATATATTTTCATATTGAATTATTGATATTTGTTTATATTTCATGAATATTGAAGATTATTTTTATGATTTTTTGAGGTTCCTACCAACATGTGTGGTTGCTGATATGTTTTTATTTTATATTTATTTTCAGAGTAATCTACTATTGTATAATAGATCTGAAGCTTGGGTGGAAGAGACTTGTGACCTTGTGAAGAAGATGTAATTTTTCTAGCTAATAGAATATCTACTACTGAAAGACAATGATTTGAATTCAAAGACGAATGAAAAGAAAAGGAGGGAGTTTATTATGTAAATTATGGATAATAAATTACTGATTTATTATTTTTTTTATAAATTCGGGATGTGACACTATAGGTATACGGTAACTAAGGATAGATTGGTCCAATGGATTAGATTCCCCTGTATCGTTTGGGGACTACGGCGTAGTGGCCTAGTACGTCCGTAGTCGGTGAGTCGAGTGAATTATTATAGAGATAATAATTCACTAAGTTAGAAGGAGTTCTGATAAGTATGACTCACGGCCAGCTCGATATTGGGCCTAGAGGGTCACACACATATAGTAGGCATTGCGATGACTAGAGGTTCGGATATGAGATATCCGCCGGAGCTCCTATCTTATTAGATATCCAATAAGCCCCTGAATTATTGAATCCCATGGAAGAGATCCAATAAGAGCCCATGAGAAATTATTTGATAGAGATCCACTAATCTAAAAGGCTTGGGTAATTGGATGTAGATCCAATACCCACTAGGGGAGGATCCATTAGGGTTTGACAGGGGACCTCTATAAATAGGAGGGATTCAGTGGTTCATAGGCTAGAGTCTTTGCTTGCCTCTTCTATTCTCCTCCCCCTCTTCACCTTAGAGCGGGCCTGGAGTTTTCAGGAGTATCGTCGCAGCCCTACTGTGTGGATCACCTCTAGAGAGGAGGATGCTTGATCTCCTTCACCCTCTCCTAGAGATCTGCAAGGAAATAGGGATATATGATCTCCCTAGGTAACACAATCTATTCTATATGTAGGTTGTTACACGGATTTTTTGCGCACCAATCTTCGTACGACGACAAACATCTTTTTGGAAATTAGGAATTTTATTTTATTTCTTGTTCTTCCGCTGTCCATGTGATGTCGGCCCTAAGATTTCCCAATAGTGGTATCAAAGCTAGGTTGTTCGTGCGAATGATTGGTTTTGAATTACGTGTGTTGTGTTTAGGAAGAATTTTGACGTCAAATTATTGATGCAATAGACGAGGAAGGGCAGCAACTATTGCTGCCCTTGGTGCGCTCGAAGATGGCTGCCTGCTTGCCGCCATCTTCATGTAGTCAGGCCGCCTACAGTGGTGGAGCGCAAGGGCGGCACCTACGAGTGTTAGACCCGCGGGCAGAGGCACCGCGGGGAAGCGGCGCCTACGGCTGTTGCGCCCGAGGGCAAGGGCATCGCGGGGCAGTGGTGCATGCGGCCGCTTCTCCTGTGGGGTGAGGCACCGCAGTGCAATGGCGCTTGCGGCCGTTGCTTCGCGGGCAAAACCCCCCCGTAGGGGCGGTCGCCCGATTGGGCAGCACCCGTAGGCGGTGCTGCCCCCCGGGTAGAACCACCCGCGGAGGCGATGACGGAGATTGCAGCAAGGGAAAGGGAGAAAAGGGGTAAGGGTTTTCTGGGCAAAAGGCAGTTTTGCCCCTCGAAATTTGAGAAATTCTAATTCTATTTTTTGTCCAAATTATGAAAATATCCCTCAAAATTCAAAATTTTCCTACATGTCCCTAATTTCAAAAAATATTAATTATTAAAAGGTTTAGTTGATTATTATTTTTATTATTATCTAGTAGTCCTACGTGATAATGATTTATACATGTGATGTTTGATGTGTGGACGGATGATCATGGACCGTGTGATGTGAGTGATTAGGCCTACTAGCTCGAGCCTGATCACATTAGGTTGTGGTCCATGATCATCTGGTGTGATTACTTATACACATACTAGATATGTATATATATTTCCATATGATATAGATATATATTAAATATATATATGTGTGACATGTCATATTAGGAGATCAAATCATATAAACATCTCTCTCGATAATATTAAATCAGTAAACGTGAGGCAATTAGATTGACCCACGTGGCCTTCCATCGTTATAGGTAGGAATCGATTCTCGGTGTAGGTTGAGTTAGTCGAGTCCATCGAGGTTCACTTATATCGTGATTTGCTATTTTGCTTATGACATAGAGATGTCACCGGTGACTTGAGGACATGGTATGCTTAGTCGAGTCCCTCGAGGGTATATCATTGAATCAGACTCATCTTATAACGATGGTGTTAACTTAACCGAGCATCATGGTTAGTCGAGTCCCTCGAGACCATGGTGATTCGGAGGTCGAACAGGACTGGAATCACAAGGAGTTGTGATCGGCAAGAGTTGCATACCTTTTGGGCATAGTGTGATTAGTCGAGTCCCTCGAGGTTATACTAAGATATTGATTGGATCATGATCCCCACTAGAAGTCTGCTAGAGACTTCCGTTTCACGTGCTGAGGGTGTCGCGTAACTCGCTAGTAAAATAGTGGGAGCATATTAAGATAGAAGCCCATATCTTGATTGTTTATTTCTTGAAAGAAAATGTTGGTTTCAAATCCCTTACGTGGTATACTTGATGTCAATCGCCTCACTGGTCCAAATTATACGGATTGGCTCTGAAACTCGAGAATTGTTCTTCGGCGGAGAAAATCGCGTATGTCCTTGATACAGTGATGCCTACGCCCGAGGAAGGGGCAAACGAAGATGAGATCGCTCGCTATGTGAAGTACATTGATGACTCCACTCTTGCTCAGTGCTATATGTTGGGCTCTATGACTCCTGAGTTACAGAGACAACATAAAAAGATGGATGCCAAATCCATTCTCCTACATGTCTGCAAATTGTTTGAGGAACAGGGAAGGACTCAGCGATATGAGATATCCAAGAGCCTCTTCCATGCTAGGATGACTGAGGAGACACCGGTTCAGAACCATGTCCTAAAGATGATTGAGTGGATAGAGAAACTCACAAGTCTAGGAGTGGTCCTAGAGGATAACTTGTGTGTGGGCATTGTGCTTCAGTCCCTACCAGATTCCTTTTTACAGTTCATAATGAATTTTAATATGAATAAGCTTGAGGTGACTCTCCCAGAGCTCCTCAATATGTTGAGGGAGGCAGAAAGCACTATTAAGAAAGAGAAGCCAGTTCTCTACACTAGTGAGACCAGAAAGAAAATGAAAGCAGAAAAGTCCCTTAAGAAGGGTAAGGGCAAAGGCAGACCAGGTAAAGCAAAGGTTGCTAAGAAATACCCAACAAAGGACAAAAGCCAATGCTTTCACTATGACAAAGATGGGCACTAGAAGAGGAACTACAAAGAATACCTTACAGAGAGGGTGAAACAAAAGCTTGGAGAAGCTTTAGGTACATTCATGATCAGTCTCCATTTGTTAGACTCTTGTGATAACACATGGGCATTGGATACCGGTAGTGCTTATCATATATGCAATTTGTTGTAGGTTCTAGCAAGGCTTAGGAGACTAGAGAGAGGCGAGATGGACCTCAAGATGGGCAATGGAGCAAAAGTTATTATAGTAGTTGTTGGCGAGGTCGCCCTACTTCTACTTGGTGGAGCTTTTATTGCATTAGATGCATATTATTTTGTTCCTTCTATTATCAAAAACATTATCTCCATTTCATGTTTGACACTTAATATAAATTAGTTTTTGAGAACAATGGTTATTCAATATTATTAGATGATAAGATCATCACGAAAGGAATATTATATAATGGTTTATTTATGCTAGATACTACTCCACATATCATGAATGTAAGTATATCTGAGAAGAAAAGAGATGAGGTGAACAGTGCATACCTGTGGCATTGTAGGCTAGGTCACATTCATGAGAGAATTATTCAAAAGTTACTAAATGATGGATATCTAGATCTATTCGACTGTGGGTCATATGCAACTTAAGAGCCTTGCGTTCGTAGAAAACTGACCAACTCCCTATTTAGTGGAATAGAAGAGAGAGCCATTGACCTGCTAGAACTCATACATAGTGATATATGTGGATCCATGTTAACTCATGCCATTGGTGGTTACTCCTACTTTATTACCTTTACTAATGATTTCTCAAGGTATGGATATGTGTACTTAATGAAGTACAAGTCTGAGGCCTTTGAGAAATTCAAAGAGTATAAGAATGAAGTGGAGAACCAAACTGGAAAGAGTATCAAGACTCTTCGATCAGATTGAGGAGATGAGTACTTAAGTACATAGTTTACTCAGTTCCTCAAGGACCATAGGATATTATCCCAATGGACACCTTCTTATATACCTTAGCTTAATGATGTCTTTGAAAAGAGAAATTGTACGCTATTAGACATGATACGATCCATGATGAGTTTCGCTGACCTACCCATCTCATTCTGGGGATATGCCATAGAGACCGCAACTTATCTTCTGAATAGAGTTCCAACTAAGTCGGTAGTGTCTACACCATATGAGATATGGGAAGAGAAGAAGCCCAATCTTAAGGTTGTTAAGATTTGGGGTTTCTCTGCCCATGTTAAAAGACAACCCCGATAAGTTAGAATCAAGGACAAAACGGTACAAGTTCATGGGATACCCCAAGGAAACTTGTGGGTATTATTTCTGTCATCACGAGGACCAAAAGGTCTTTGTAGCCAAGAGAGCAGTGTTCCTTGAGTAGGAACACATTCTTGGCGGAGATAATGGGAGCATGATAGAGTTGAGCGAGGTTGAAGAACAAAGCTCAAGCACCACTCTACAACCTGAGTCTGTTCAAGTACCTAACACACAAGTTTCAACTTTACGTAGGTCTGGCAGAGTATCCCATCCTCCTAAGAGATTTGTGGGATATATTAGAGGCACAAGTTTTAACTTTACATAGGTCTGGCAGAGTATCCTATCCTCCTGAGAGATTTGTGAGATATATTAGAGGAGAAGATGTTGAGGACATTGATCCTCAAACCTACGAGGAGACTATTATGAGTATAGACTCCGGGAAGTGGCAAGAAGCCATGAATTCTAAGATAGAATCTATATACTCTAATAAGGTTTGGAACCTAGTTGATACACCCGAAGGTATTGTACCCATGGGTTGCAAGTGGATCTTTAAGAAAAAGATCGGAGTAAATGGAAAGGTAGAGACCTATAAAGCAAGGCTAGTGGCTAAGGGGTATCATCAAAGGCAAAGTGTTGACTATGACGAAACCTTCTCACCCGTAGCAATGCTAAAATCCATCCGAATTCTATTGGCTATTGCAGCACACTATGATTATGAGATCTGACAGACGGATATGAAAACTGCATTCCTCAATGGGAACATTAAGGAGGAGGTGTATATGATACAACCTGAGGGATTTGTGTTCAAGAACTGCCCAGATAAGGTGTGCAGGTTGCTTAGATCCATTTGTCACGCCCCCTCAAATAATATCGATGATTTTTAAAATTTTCATCACAAACCAATCTAGGATCCAAACTAACATTTGAGGACACTAAAAAACATTCTATCAAATTCACATCTATAAAACCTGTGCAATTTATAATCATATATCACATCACTCGATAATTCACATTTATGGCAACCCAAGCCAACTTGACAAACATGAACAACATTTATAAATCCACAAGCTAAATAAATTATACAATCAGAACTCCAACTATTCACCACAAGTTCATATCATCATAAACTAGACTTAACATTTCAAAATTCTAAATAAGAGAGATCTTCTAACACTTTTACACAGTATATCCATTTCGATTCATCGACAACATTTCATTACATACAAAATATGCTTATACAACAATAACATAATAACCAACAAGACTTGCCCATAATTCTGAATAGCTCTCCACTCCCTCAACCCAATTCAAACATCTCAAAGAGTGACAAGCTGACCTGAAAGATTTATATAACAACGGAGTGAGCTAAAAACAGCTCAGCAAGTGACAAAGCATATTCAGAACAAAAGGAACGGTTTCAAACAAGTAATATATCATAATGCAAGGCAGAATACAAGATTTCTCAATGATACCATCTCATTAGATACAAAATCATGTGTCATGTCATTCAAAACATATTTGGTTCCAAAACAAATGGAGCATAGAGTAATTGGAGCATATCAATAGCGTACGAGATATTCCGGAGCATATCAATGACAAATGGAACATTTCGAAACATATCAATGGTATGTGAAGCATTTTGAGGTATATCAATGGCATAGGAAATATTTTGGAGCATATCAATACAAAATACGAAATAAAAGTTCAGACGTTGTACCCTCGCATAGTGCATGTGAGGTTTAACTCAATGGTGGCTCCACGCCGTGATGAGTTCTCGACTCCATCTACGGGTAGCCCTTTCCTACTCGAGCCCTCTCACCCTGCCCAAGTGCTAGGTCGGCTCTGAATTTCATATCAAACAGATAGATGGTGAAGTGGGATTCCAAACATAATATGGTCCATCCATTTTTGAATGACCACCAAACATAATCTAGAGCATCGCGGGCTCTAAGCACATACCCTTTACCATTTCTGGCAAAGGTCAAAAATAATCCCATAAACACCAGAGTACAAAAGGGTATTGTGAACAATAAATTGGGACATATCGGAAACACATGCGGAACAACAAAATGTATGTGTCTATATGAAACATTACGATACAAACATGAAGTTTACATAACAGATTTAGGTATCCAAATACATGTAGGATAAGAGCATACAAGAATTCAAAGCAGTAATACAAAAGGGTACAAAAGGGTATTGTGAACAATAAATTGGGACATATCGGAAACACATGCGGAACAACAAAATGTATGTGTCTATATGAAACATTACGATACAAACATGAAGTTTACATAACAGATTTAGGTATCCAAATACATGTAGGATAAGAGCATACAAGAATTCAAAGCAGTAATATAAAGCTCAATTGAATAAGACAGCCAAAGGATATCAATTTCCAACGGAATGAAAACAGAATATGCAAAATCGACCAAAGCTCGATTTCTGGCAGAATTCAAGAGGCACACTGAATAAATGATTCAAACTATCAATCGTGCTCCAATTTACTCAGATATATATTGTGGAAAGATATTTCAATCTATTTTCAGATAAAACAAGTCTCATATTAATCGAAGTTTCCAACAAAGAGTTTCAATTGATTTAGTAACCAAAGGTCAGAAAACAAAATCATTGTTTTGCATAATCCATAGGGTCGGATTCAATAGATAACTGAGCAGATATTTGGACTCTAAATATTTTAGTCCAGGTATCAAAAGAAAGATCTACGAGTCTAGTTTCTAATGTAATAAGATTTGAATAAATCAAAGTTTTCAACATGGGCTTATAGGCAATTCAGTATCAAAAGGTCAGAATCTCAAACGTTGCACAGATTCGAATCGTTACGTCTAAACAGGAGATATATCAAATGCAAGGCTAGAACAATTTAAAGTTCCTCATATTCAAAGCAAATGTAGAGATAAAATTGCAGTAAGGAAAGATCAGGACACTTGCAATAGGAAAGATTAGAAAGCTTGCAAGAGGAAGGATCGTAACACTTGCAATAGAAAGGATCGAAACACTTACAATAGAAAAGATTAGAAAGCTTGCGATAGAAAGGATTAGAACACTTGCTATAAGAAAAATTAGAGCAATTATAGGAGAAACGATTGGGAAACTTGCAATAGGAAGGATCGGAACACTTGCAAGAGAAAAGATTAGAAAGCTTGCAACAAAAAGGATCAGAACACTTGCACGAGGAAGATCATAATACTTGCAATAAGAAAAATTAGAACAATTACAGGAGAAACGATCGGGAAACTTGCCTTTTGAAGGTTTTGATCCAAAGATTCGAAGAAGGTGTACGCTCGAATCCTTTTTCTACTTTTCCTCCGTCCCCTCCCTGTTTCGTTTTGTGCACTCGTTTTCTTTCTTTCTTCGCAACTACACCACGTGTCGAACATCGAGGCACAGTCACATGCTCTCACTTACTCTCATTCCTTCTTTTTCTTTCCCAAACACAGTTGCCACAGCCACCGCCGCTGCCGCTGCCACAGTCGCAGCCCCTTCCACCACACTACCTTCCTTCCTCCCTTCTCTCGTTCCTACTTTTTTCTTTCCCAAACACAACTGCCGCAGACGCAGCCGCCACCACCGCAGTTGCAATCACGACCACAACCCCCCTTTTTTTTCCCTTTACTTTCATTCTCTTTCCCAAAAGCAGCTACTGCAGCCACCACCGCTACCGCAGCTACCGCAGCCAACGTCGCAACCGCAGCCGCAGTCGCAGCCACGACCGCAGCCACCACAACCGCAGCCTCTTCTTCCTCCCCTGCTCTGTTTTCCTCTCCTTCTCTTCCAGCTGCAGCTGCCACTGCCGCAGCTGCCTCCCCTTCTCCTCTTCCTCTCTTTTTCCCTTTTCCTTTCTCTTCTTCTTCCTTTCCTTCTCTTCTTTCCTAGCTGCACTACTGCAGTCGCAGCCTCAGCGATGGCTGCAACCTCTTCTTCCTCCCCTGCTCATCTTCCTCTCCTTCTTCTCTTCCAACTGCAGCTGCCATCGCCGTAGCTGCAGCCCCTTCTTCCCCTTCTCTTCTTCCTCTCCTTCCCTTCTTCCTTCCTCTTCCTCTTTCCCTGCCACAGCTGCAGCTGCCATAGCCACAGCCGCAGCTACTTCTTTCCCTTCTCCTCTTCCTTCTCCTTCCTTTCTTCTTCTTCTCTTCTTCTCCTTCCTCCCCTTCTTCTCCCTGACGAATAGCACCTCCTCTCCTCTTCACCCGCTTCTCTTCCTCTTCTTCTTCTCCTTCTTCTCCTTCTTCTTCTCCTCTTCTTCCCTTCTCCTACTCGACACCCCACACCTTCTCACTGCAGCCCATGCCGCAGCCATCCTTCTTTTTTGTCTTTTTCTCTTCTTCTTTTTCCTCTTCTTCTTCTTCTCGTCCCCAACGCCCCAAACCTCGTCTCCTCTGTTTCCGCCTGCAGGAAACAGAGGTGCTGCAGCCCTAGCTGCTGCCACCTCTTGCTCCTCTCCCACTTCCCTCTCTTTTTCTTCTTCTTCTATTCTTCTCTTCTCCCTCTTCTTCCTCCTCTCTTCTTTTCCCTCTTCTTCTTTTCTTCTTCTCCTCTTCTTCCTTTCTCCTCCCCAACGCCCCACAGCTCCTCGCTGCAGCCCTTGCCGCAGCCACCTCCTCTTTTCTTCTTCTTCTTCTTCTTTTGCTTCTCTTCCTCTGCTTCTCTTCTTCTCTTCTTCCCTTCTACTCTCCGACGCCCCACATGGATTCCTCTGTTTCCTCCAACACGAAACAGAGGTGCTGCAACCCTAGCTGCTGCAGCTATCTCTCTTTCCTCTCCCTCTTCCCTCTCTTCTTCTTCTTCTTTTATTCTCTTCTCCCTCTTCTTCCTCTCTTCTTTTCCCTCTTCTTCTCTTCTCCCTCTACTTCTCTTCTTCTCCCTACGCCCCACCGCTCCTCTCTCGAGAAACAAAGAGAGCGTGGGAGGCGGTGGGATAAAACCGAAATTTTTGATTTTTTTTTTGTAACTTAACAGTTTAGTCCTTGAAATTTTTATATTTACATATAGGTCCTCCAATTTATAAATAAATCTTTATTAATAATTTTCAAAAGTGAGGGATATTACACTCTCCCTCCCTTAAAAGAAAATTTAGTCCTCTAAATTGATCATAGCTCGATCGATGAAAAGATGAGGATTATGATTTCTTTATTTCCTCCTCCTGCTCTCAAATAATTTTATCAATACAATACAATTACACAATTTTACAAGAGTGACCGAAATATTCTCCTCCTTGATTTTCAATAGATGGTAACTCGACCTTCAATCAATTTTTGAAAATACTTATGCACCCTGCAGTAAATCAAACGAGTCGTTACTTTAGAGAATACTCGTTTTTTATGGTCACTTGATTCAATTGTCTAAAATCAATACAAAGCCTCAATGTTCCATCCATCTTTTTAACTAACACCGGAGCCCCCCATGATGAAATATTAAGCCAGATAAAATCCTCATGTAATAGTCCTTATAGTTGCTTTTCCAATTCCACTTACTCAAATGATATCATTCTGTAGAGAGGCTTAGGTATTGGGATTGTCCCAAGGACCAAATCAAAAGCAAAGTCACGTTTGGAGGTAATCCAAGCAAGTCATCCTAGGATACATTAGGCAAGGAGATAAATAATGTCCAATACTCTCAAAATAAAAGATCGACTGATCAAATATGCAAAAAGTGATCATCTGTTATATAACAATCCATACTGGTATGATAAGAAGATAGCCAATCCATACCAAGTATAATATCAAAACTCAAAATCTCTAGGAGAACTAAATCAGCAAAAAGTTCAAGTTCTCTAATAAAATCAGACAAGAGGACCATATTCAAGTCCGTTATCAAAGAATCTCCAATGATTGTATTTACATATATCACATAATGCAGTGGTTTAGGTTGAATATCCAAGTGATAAGAAAAATATTACGAATCAAATCTAGATAGGACCCATGGTCAAACAAATATTTACATTCTTTCATAAACATGCATAATACCTTCGATCACTAATTCAGAAGTTTCAGAATCATATTCAGTGATAGCATATACTCTAACATGGGTTGATGATTTAAGAGACAGTGACTCTTTCTTTTTGTTCAAGGGGCAGTCTCTTATTTTATGATCCAACTTTCCACAAGCAAAATAGACTCTAGTCACCCATAAATATAATCTTGTTTCATAATTTAACTTGCAATTCACACATGATTGAGTCCTTTGTGGTAACTTCCTATTTCAAATCCAAATGTCTTGACCCTCTTGTTATCACTTTCTGATTCATTTCCAATCATATTTTTATTGGTAAACTTGTCCTTGTCATTCTTGCCATTGATCTTCAAAAATTCTTTTTATTGTTCCCATTAATGATCAGCCTCTGCTTCCAATATAAGGTGGCAAAAGAAATCGTTTGATCATCGGAACAATTTTGAACATCAAATATCTTTTCTATTCGCATCATCCATTTTTCTACCACCAATGGATTAGGTGCATCATGCTTCTGCTGCGCCACTTTGATTCAATATCCCCGATTACCCCTTTCATCACATTTAATTAATCAAAACCAGATGAAGTAGGAGGACTAAATGTCCTCGTCACCCTAGACTCCTAAAATGCATCAAAGAAAATTTTCACCGATCACTATAGTTCACTAGACCTCAATATATTTTGCACGTCAACATATCAAATATTTCAGTGATCCTCAAATCATGCTCTGATACCACCTTTGTCACGCCCCCTCAAATAATATCAATGATTTTTAAAATTTTAATCACAAACCAATCCAGGATCCAAACTAACATTTGAGGACACTGAAAAATATTCTATCAAATTCACATCTATAAAACCTATGCAATTTATAATCATATATCACATCACTCGATAATTCACATTTATGGCAACCCAAGCCAACTTGACAAACATGAACAACATTTATAAATCCAAAATTTATAAACAGAGAGAGCGTGGAGGGCGGTGGGATAAAACCGAAATTTTTGATTTTTTTTTTTGTAACTTAACAGTTTAGTCCTTGAAATTTCTATATTTACATATAGGTCCTCCGATTTATAAATAAATATTTATTAATAATTTTTAAAAGTGAGGGATATTACACCATTTATGGACTAAAGCAAGCTTTCCGAAGTTGGAACATAAGATTTGATGAGGCAATCAGATCTTATGACTTCATTAAGAACGAAGATGAGCCTTATGTGTACATGAAGGTAAGTGGGAGCACTATCACCTATATGTAGATGACATCCTGATCATTGGGAATGATGTAGGAATGCTATCCACAGTAAAGGCTTGGTTATCTAGACACTTCTCTATGAAAGACTTAGGGGAAGCATCCTATATCTTGGGGATTCGGATCTATAGAGATAGATCCAAGAGGATGCTTGGCTTGTCGCAGTCCAAGTACATAGAAACCATTGTCAAAAGGTTTGGCATGAAAAATTCCAAGAGATGTCTCATACCGATGAGATATGGGATATCATTTTCTAGGAGTATGTCCCCAAAGACTCCAGAAGAAAGGGCGAAGATTCAATTTTGGGCTCCAAATTTGAATTACTTTTGGGTTTCCCGGTGTTGGCGGTGCCACCACCTGTCAGTGTCTGACACTAACAGTGTACTGGTGGTGCCACCGCCTGGACTATTCCAGCTCACTGGTTGGGCTCCAAACTTGGCCCAAACTAGTCTAAACTCGGGCCCAATTGGCTCCTAATCGGGTTATAGGATTAACCCTTAATCCTAACCCAAATTATATACAAACTATGAAATTAAAACATAGCCCTAAGCAAATTTTTAACTGGCAATGTTGAGTTTCCTTCCGATGAGCTTTCCGGCGAACTTCCGACGGACTTCCGATACACCCTCGGATTTCTTCCGGCAGACTCCTAGCAAGCTCCCGGTCTTGTGGCGAGTTCAATGAGTCTTTGGCAAGTATCCGAACCTTCTCGGTGATCTCCGCGAACCTCCGACGATATTTCCGATAGACTTCCGAAAACTTTGGCAAGTCCTTGATTCTTTCTCGGTTGGTTCCGGTAGCACTTCCGATGATTCTTCGGACTTTCGGCGGACTCTCGAACACCCATCGAACTTGACTCCGGTAAACTTGCTTTATATCTTAAACCTATCGTAATTAATCCTGCACACTTAACTCAATAATATAGATTAGATCAATTAACCCATCAATTGACTTCATCATCAAAATCCGAGATTCAACAATCTCCCCCTTTTTGATGATGACAATCAATTGATGACATAGTTAATCATAACTCCCCCTATCTATATGCCATATTATGAGAAGATAAAAATATTTAAATTCAATCTCTTTGAATTCAAGTCTAAACCGATAAGTTCTATCCGTTGAACTTATCATTATTCTTAATAAGCATGAGCAAATACGAAACTTCGTATTTCTCATAATTTCAAGGCATGAAAATTATTTTCAAGCCGAATGATAAAAGATAATTATCATTTCGATAAAAAATAATAATAATTTGAAATTTCAACATGGATCTTATGATATAAATGTAAGGCATGATTTCATATGATCATGAGATGATTGCTTATCATATATATAAAAATAATAATAAACATGATACGCCAACCAATCTAAAAACTTTCATATGCGATATGCTCAAAAAAATTTTACGATGCTTCTAAGGAATATAACACATATTTTTCATTGCATTATACAGCATATAAGCTATTGCAATACGATACATATAAGTCATGCTAATTTCATATTTGCACAAGTCATCAATCTTTTGCACATTCTTCTCCCCCTTTGTCATCAACAAAAAGGAGATAAGTTTTCAAGCATAAAACTCATGGTCATTGAAGCCACTCATAAAATCATCTAATAAGAAAAAAAATATTAAAAAAGTGATGTCAAAATTGACAAATCTTCAACTTGGCATTAAGATCGATTATTCAAGGAAGACATCAAATCATCGAAAATAACATGAAGGTGCTATCAAAATGTTGACAAAATTTTGGAAAGAAGCATCCAACATCATATACTAGGATAATGTCAAACGCATGTTAAGATAGCATAGAGGTTTACAATAATAAGAAAGGTTAACACAACAATTATTCTTTAGGAGGAATTCCAGAGTTCCTATACATGGCATCTATCTTCTAGTTCATCTGCCGTAGTTCCCTCAAAATTTTAACTTGCTATAATTGGATTTGCTCTTGCTATGATTTAAGTTGCTCTTGTTATGATTTGATTTGATTTAATTCTGCCATGATGGGATCTTCAGAAGATAAAGCAGGAGCTGGTTCTGAAGGTGCTGCACCAAAGGGACTAGGAGGAGGAGATTCATTTCCCTTAAAAATGAGTGTTTCAGGATATTCTACTGGTGGGGAAACTGGATCAGTCCTTCTAGGTTGCCTAATCCATATACCATTGTCAAAAGTGCACCTAAGTCTCTTGAGTAGGTTTCTGTTGATAGTGTTAAATCGATCAACTTGGATTATTTCTTCATCGGGTTAGACACAAATATTATAGGTAAGTATTAATCGAGTGACTAACCCCTCATACAGTAACATTTAGTCTTTAGCTATTATGTCTTGCATATGTTGCTAGATTAAGTATCCAAAATAATTTTTTTGGCCGGTCATAATCTAATACATAGTACTTAACTCTATTTGACTAATCTCATCATGATGAAATTGTTTAGGAAGAAGGATGCTTATCATGATGTGATGAAGAAATTTAGAGTTAAAGGGCAACAAGTGCTCACAACTTTTGGGAATTATGCCTAGGTTCGGATTTACAAAAACAGTTTCTAAAGCTTCGAAGTAAGTTGCTCTGATTGCATTGATATCCCATTGCCTTCTAAAATAACAACCCCTATCCTTTTCGGCAATTCCAATTAGCTCACATATAGTACTATCAAATATTCGAATTTGTGTTCTTAAGAGGTAAGTAGTTAACCAATCATTATCCACACTTAAGTTTGCGTAAAATAACCTAACCAACCTAGGGTAAATCGGTTCATCGATTTGTAAGATAAATAAGATATCTAAATTTGTAAACCATTTAATGGGTTCTAGGTTTCCAAGTTCATCTAGATTAACATGTTTGCCCTTATATATAGTTCTTATTTCAAAATTTAGATACCTAATGATACATCCCCCATTTTTAAAAATTTAGTAAAAGATTTGTTTGTAAAAATAAGGATTATTTAATAATTATTTTATATTAAATGATATTATATTAAAAGTTTATGGCTAGGGACCTAAGAGTAAATATTAGAAGTTTGATATAATTTATGAAAGATTCAGATTTAAGTTAAAAAAAAAATAGTGGACATGTGTCACTAGCTAACCTAAGGTTGGTGCCACTTATCTTTGCTCTAAAGATGACACCTAGCCCCTTTCATGCATGCATGACACCTTGCAACTTTTGCATTAGCCAAAACCCAAATAATTAGATGAAAGGTTAAAGAAAACAAACCTGAAGAGTTGCTGCCAACGTGAGTTTGAGAAGAGAAGGGCAGAAGAAGAAGAAGAAGAAGAAGAAGAAGAAGAAGAGCTTGAGGTTTTTCATCAATTTTCCCACATTTGGGATTCAAATAATTTTAAGGCAAGTGTTCTAATCCCATCCCACAGTAACCTTAATCTCTATTTCCAATTTTATTCTATAAAATTTGAGAGATTTCAACTGAGAACCAGACCTTCTTTCGTTTTGATACAAAGCCATGAATCTGTAATTTTTCGGTAATCTGACCTCTATGCAATTTTTCGATCATAACATTTTGTAATAAACTCTGATTTAGACAACACCTATTCCATTTGAAAGTAGACAAAAAAATCTTTATTTTGACACTAAGATCGAATAATTTGGAGTTTAAATGCCAACTAAGACTTCTGTTTAAATTAACCCTACAGATTCTGCAAAATAGGGACTGAAATTTCTGACCTCTTGTTGCTTAACTGCTTATAACTTTCTGCTGTGAACTCAGATTTATACAAAGTATGATTTATTCGAAGCTAGACTCAAAATTCTTTCTGTATATACCTGATCTGAAATTTTTGGAGTACAATTGCTAACTGAAACATCTACTTTCATCGACCTTATGGATTCAGTAAAATAGAGCTAAAATTTTCAGACCTTTAGCTACGAAATTATCTGTAACTCCCTGTTGTAAATTCTAATTCTTATAAAACTAGATTTGTCTAAAATTAGATTGACAAAGCTTTCTAATGACACCTATTTTGTATAAATTGGAGTATAATTGGTTATCCAAAGAGTTCATACAATGTTCCTATCAAATTCTGCCAGAATCGAGCTTTCGTCGATTTCGGCTTTTCTTGTTTCTTCTCTTTGGAAATCGATTTCGGCAAATACTCTTACTTCAGTTAAGCTTTATATTATTACCTTAAATTCCTGTATACTTTTGTCCTTTATTTATTTGTACATCTGCAGCTATCATCTAAAGTTCATGTTTGTATCGATATGTGCCTCTTCCAGTTTCATTTCTTTGGATATTGAATTCATCTTTCTTATTTCAATTGAGCTATATGTAATTTCTTGAAATCCTTGTATACTCTTGCTTTTGTTTTCTTTCAAATCTGAATACATTTGTGAAAGATTATGTTTGTATCGTATTGACTCGAAAGGCATATGTATATTTCGTTATTCCACATGTGCTTCCAATATATGCTAATTTCATTATTTATACTATCCCTTTGTACTCTGGTGTTTGTGGGATAAATGTGAACCTTTGTCAGAAATGGTAAATGGAGTTATGCTTAGAGCCCGCGATGCTCTGCCGGCCCCCTATGACTTCACTCAAACATGGGTGGATGGAGCTCCCAAACATGGGAGACTTATGTTTGGTGGTCATTCAGAAATGGATGGACCATATTATGTTATTGTTGAATCTTGGATTTTGATGATGACGTCAATTGTCATTTGTTATTTAATCCATATGTTGAGATAAGTGTGTAGGATTAACTACGATGAAAGTAAGACATGCAGCGGAAGTTACGTCGGAGTCAAGACTATGATCACATTGGGGGTTCGAGAGTTCGATAGAAGTCCGGACGGTAGTCGGAGGTTCTGCGAGAACAAATCCGAGAAGTCCAGGAGCTTGCCAAAGAAGCTTGTTGGAACTCGCCAAGTGGATCATCGCAAGTCCAAGAGTTTGCCGGAAGTCCGCCGGAGCATCGCCGAAGGTTCGACGGATGTTCGCCGGAAGCTCGCCGGAAGAAGCGATTGACGCACCGGAGCAAGTTGCAGTAAATGCCTTAAGAAATTTGTAGTTAGCACGATGATTAAGTTAGAAATGGGAGGTGATCCCATTAACTTAATCTTGGGGCAATTGGGCCTTTGAAAGACCCAAATTGGGCCGAATGGATCAGCCCAATCGGACCCAGATTACTTGGCCAGAGGTGGCACTACTTGGGTCGGCGGTGGCACCGCCTAGGGCTCAGTCTTCGAGCTCTGGCTGGGCGGTGCAACCGCCTCTGATAGAGGTGCAACCGCCCTAGTCAGGCGGTGGCACCGCCTGAGCTCGGTCTCCAAGCTCTGGCAGGAGGTGCAACCGCCCCTGACAGGAGGTGGCATTACCTAGAGGCTCAGTCTTCGAGCTCTGCCAGGCGGTGCAACCGCCAGACCTCAGAATTCTGGGAATTGACAGTTTTGAGCTCAGAATTCAAACTGGGTTGGGGCCTATAAACACCCCACCCTTTCAGCAATGACAGAGCAACCAAAAACCACCGAAATCCTGATCTTACTTTGTGTTTTTGAGAGCTCAAAAAGTGTTGTATGAGTTAAAAGTTCTCCTTCCTCTTTTCTTCCAAGTTTTGATCTGTCAAGAGAGGAAAGAAAATTCTGTAAGGGTTGTCTCCTAAGCCCGTCAAAAGGAGTGAAACTGTAAAAGGGTGGATGGCCTTCGCCTATTAAAGGAAGGCCTCTAGTGGACGTTAGTGACCTCATCGGTGGAGGAAGCCAGAAGTGGATGCAAGTCAAGATTGACCGAACCACTCTAAATCTCGGTTTGCATTTACTTTGAGCATATTATCTTTACTGCAAACTTCCTCAATAGCTTACTGCCTTCTACGCATTTACGATCGTGTTTCAAGTTCAGTATTTTTCGAATCGGTGTTTAGACGTAAATCAGTTTTATCGTACGAACATCATATTTCAGTTTACGCTTACATTCTAATTTCCATCACAACTGCAAACTGCCTTCATAGACTTGCTTTAACTGCATCTTGCTTGATTACAAGTTAAAGTGATTTACGAATCGGATTTTCTATCGAAATCGCTCTTATCGTACGAACACGATTTTAATCGTCGAAAGTTTTCCGCTGCACTAATTCACCCCCCCCCCCTCTTAGTGCTCTTGATCCTAACAATTGGTATCAGAGCAGGGTTAACTCTCAAATGGATTAAAACCCAAGAGAGATGGCATACGTCGGAAACCAAGAGGGTCATTCTATTACACGTCCACCCATGTTCAATGGGACGGACTACACCTATTGGAAGACCCGAATGAGGATCTTCCTTATTTCAATGGATTTTGAATTTTAGAATCTTATCGAAAATGGATTTTCGAAGTCTTCTCTTCCAATGATCGATTGGAATGAATTGGAGAAGAAGACTTTCGCTCTTAATGCAAAGGCTATGAATGACTTATTTTGTGCGCCTGATAAAAATGAGTTTAATCATGTTTCGGTTTGTGAAACCGCGTTTGATATTTGGCATACACTCGAAGTGACTCACGAAGGCACAAGTAGAGTGAAAGAGTCAAAAATCAATCTTTTGATACACTCTTTCGAACTTTTCCGAATGAAACCGAGCGAGACTATTGGCGACATGTACACCCGTTTCACGGATGTCGTCAATGGTCTAAAAGGACTCGGCAAAAGTTTTTCGGATTTTAAGCTAGTAAATAAGATTCTAAGACCCCTTCTTAAGAGTTGGGACCCTAAAGTCACTGCTATTCAAGAGGCTAAAGATTTAAACAACTTCCCTCTTGAAGAACTAATCGGGTCATTAATGACCTATGAAATGACATGCACGGCTCATTAAGAGCAAAAAGACATCCTTCCAAAGAACAGGAAGGATATGGCACTTAGAACTTTAGATGACCACTTGAGAGAAAACTCAAGTGATGAGGACTGTGATGATGACTTGGCACTTCTAACAAGGAAATTCAAAAAATTCATTAAGAGAAACAAGTTTAAAAATGACACAAAAAATAAACTTGAACCCAAAAAGGACCAAGTTATTTGCTACGAGTGCAAAAAGCCAGGACACTACAAAAGTGATTGTCCCCAAGCCAAGAAAAGAACATCAAAGAAGAAGGCGCTCAAAGCAACGTGGGATGACTCGAGCGCGTCCGAAGAAGAGGAGTCCAATAACGAGCAAGTTGCTCATTACGCCTTAATGGCCATCGGAGAGGAGAGACATACACCATCACAAGCTAGGAGCAAAAGATGGTACCTTGATAGTGGATGCTCAAGGCATATGACCGGAGATCCATCTCAATTTTCTAAGCTCACTAGCATAAACGAATGGTATGTCACCTTCGGAGACAACAACAAGGGTAAAATCATTGGCAAAGGAACCATAGGTAACAAATCCAACTTCTTTATTGAAGATGTTTTGTTAGTTAATGGTTTAAAACATAACCTCTTGAGTATTAGTTAATTGTGTGATAAAGGATATATTGTCAAATTCGAATCTAATGCTTGCATCATTGAAAAACCACACAAAAACACATCTATGATTGCTTTAAAACAGAATAATGTATACACCATTAACATCAATGATCTTTGCAATGAAGTATGTTTCTTAGTTTTGAATGAGGATGCATGGCTTTGGCATAGGAGATTAGGTCATGCTAGCATGAAACTAATCACTAAAATATCATCCAAAGAACTTGTATGAGGAATTCCTCACATCAAGTTCATCAAAGATAATGTATGTGATGCTTGTCAATTAGGAAAACAAATTAAGAGTAGTTTCAAATCTAAGAATCAAATAAGCACATCTAGGCCCTTACAATTGATCCATATGGACTTGTTCAGACCAATCTCTACATCAAGCCTAGGATGTAGTAAATACATCTTCGTCATTATAGATGACTATAGTAGATACATATGGACTTATTTCTTGAAAAACAAAAATGAATGCTTTAGATATTTCACCAAGTTTTGTAAACTTGTTCAAAATGAAAAGGGTTTTATGATTTCATCAATTCGAAGTGATCACGATGGTGAATTTCAAAACCGTGATTTCTAAGAATTTTATGAATCTAATGGATATAACCACAACTTCTCTACTCCAAGAAATCCTCAACAAAATGGAGTAGCAGAAAGAAAGAATAGAAATTTATAAGAAATGGCAAGAACCATGTTGAATGAACATAGCCTACCCAAATATTTTTGAGCCGAAGCCGTAAACACTACATGCTATATTTTGAATAGAGTTTTAGTAAGACTCTTACTCACCAAAACTCCCTATGAGTTGTAGAATAATAAAAAACTCAATGTTTCATATTTTAAAGTTTTTGGGTGTAAGTGTTTTATCTTGAATGAAAAAGATGCCTTAGGAAAATTTGATGCTAAATCCGATGAAGGAATTTTTCTTGGTTATTCTTCGGTTTCTAAAGCTTTTCGTATCTTCAATAAAATGACTTTAATTATAGAAGAATCCATTCATGTTGTTTTCAATGAGATTTTCGAAATCAAGAAAAATGACTTTGATGATGATGTTAATTTCGATTCTTTGAATTTGAATGAAACCCCCTCTCCAACTAGCAACTTGGATGCATCCATTTCCGAAACATCCTTACCCAAGAATTGGAAGTATGTATATGCTCATCCTAAGAAGCTAATCCTAGGAGACACATCTAAGGGGGTTCAAACACGTTCATCTCTTAAAAATTTCTATGTCAACGCCGCTTTTCTCTCCCAAATTGAACCTAAATGTATTGATGAAGCCATGAAAGATGATTCATGGATTATCACAATGCAAGATGAGTTAAATCAATTTGAGAGAAATGAGGTGTGAAAGCTTGTTCCTAGGCCAAATGACCATTTAGTTATTGGTATTAAATGGGTCTTTAGAAACAAGCAAGATAAATATGGTATCATGGTTAGAAACAAGACTAGATTAGTGGCCAAAGGTTTCAACCAAGAAAAGGTATCGATTACGAAGAAACCTTCGCTCATGTGGCTAGATTAGAAGTCATAAGGATGCTCCTTGCCTATGCTAGTAATAATAATTTTAAGTTATTTTAAATGGATGTTAAAAGCACTTTTCTTAATGGCTTTATTTCTGAGGAAGTTTATGTTGAACAACCTCCCGGATTTGAAAATAATAGCCTCCCTAATCATGTATTTAAATTAACCAAAGCTCTCTATGGTTTAAAACAAGCCCCAAGGGCTTGGTATGATAGACTAAGTACTTTTCTTATTGAAAATAATTTCACAAAAGGCAAGGCCGATACTACATTATTTATCAAGAACTTTAAAAATAATTTTCTCATTGTTCAGATTTATGTTGATGATATTATCTTCGGTTCTACGAATGAATCTCTTTGTGAATCTTTTGCTAAAACCATGAGTCTCGAATTTGAAATGAGTTTGATGTGAGAATTAACCTTTTTCTTAGGCTTACAAATTAAGCAACTAAGCAATGACATCTTTATTAGTCAAACTAAATATGCTTTAGATCTACTGAAAAGATTTAATATGGATAGCTCAAAAGCTATTAACACCCCTATGAGCACCTCCACTAAGTTAGAAGTTGATGAAAGTGGAGAAAGATTCGTTCAAAAAACTTATAGGGGTATGATAGGAAGTTTACTTTACCTCACTGCAACTAGACCAGATATCATGTTCAGTATAGGACTTTGTGCTAGGTTTCAATCGAACCCTAAGATATCTCATCTCAAAGTGGTTAAAAGAATACTTAGATATCTTAAAGGTACCACAAATCTAGGATTATGGTATCCAAAATCAGAAAATTTTGAGTTAATTGCTTATGCTGATGCGGATTTTGCTGGGTGTAGACTAGATAGAAAAAGCACATTAGGAACATGTCAATTTTTGGGACATTCCCTTGTTTCCTGGTCATCTAATAAACAAAACTCGGTTGCACTATAAACAACCGAAGTTGAATATATTGTAGCTAGTGCATGCTGTGCACAAGTTGTGTGGATGAAAAACACCTTAGAAGATTATAAAGTCTATCTTAAAAACATTCCCATTAAATGTGATAACACGAGTGCAATATGTTTAACAAAGAATCTCATTCAACACTCAAGAACAAAACATATTGATATTAGACATCACTTTATACGAGATCATATTACTAATCATGATGTAATCATAGAGTTCATAGATACTAAGCATCAACTAGCTGATATTTTTACAAAACCTCTAAGTGAAGAACAATTTGATTTCATAAGAAGAGAATTAGGAATGTTGATGTGTCCGAATGCATAAATTTGTTAAAATTATTTTTTAAACTTTATTGATTGAATGATCAAATCACTTAATTGTCATTACATGCCTAAAATCACATGCTGAAAATTAATACAAAAATTTCCATAACAATGAGCATGTCTTCATGATTATAGTCTTGTCCAATTGCATGAAAGTGTTAAATTAACATTTCAGTTCCAATCGGATTTCATGAATACATTATTCTCTTTCAGACTTAATAAACATATGTCACTAATAGTTTGATTCACATCATTGATTTTTGACAAATAGAATCATCTAGCAAATGCAAATCTTTTAGACTTATCATGTGAAAAATATTCTCCTTGAGAAATAGATTTGATGATTCCTTCTTATAAAAGGAAGATATTTTTATGTGCAAAGATTTGATTCACATAAATATCCTGATCCTTGTAAAGCATGCCTTAATATCTTATCGATTTGAACAACACAATTGGCTTTCCTCCTTCATGCAAAAAGATAATAACAAATGAAAAGGAAGAAGTTTTCACTTCATGTCATGTTCTTCTTGAGATGTTTGTATCCTATCACTCTATGTAGATAAATGACATGAACCTACTTATGGCATCGCACGTATATTTAAAAGTTGTTTATATCGTTCTTTTTTTTGTTGATGACAAAGGGGGAGAAATATATGAATTGATGCTATAAATGCCATATTATGTTGAAAGAAGCAGATATATGTGTATTGATGCTATGTCATGCTTGCATCATCGAAAATATATGAATTAATGATAACTATGATTGCCATATTAGCAATATGCCATGTTTGCATCAGGTTAAGATATCAAGAACTTGCATCGTAGTCCTACGTATTGATATCTTACCATATAATGAAATGCTATGATTGCTAAAATACTTGAAATATGTGCATCGTGTTAAGATATCAAAATCTTACTTTGAAATTTTACATGTTGATATCTTACCATATGATGAATTGCTATCATTACCATAATTCACATTTGAAATTTGAAAATGGATGTCGAGTCTTGACATCATACATCATTTTCAGAGAGATACATCATGATGGGAGTATTGATAAGGTTAAATGATTTTAACTTATCAATATGTCTCTTGAATTCAAAGGCTTTGAATTCAAGAATGACTTATCTCAATTATGGCACATAGATAGGGAGAGTTAACGTTAACTCCGTAATCAATTGATTGTCATCATCAAAAATGGGGAGATTGTTGAATCTTGGATTTTCATGATGACGTCAATTGTCATTTGTTATCTAATCCATATGTTGAGATAAGTGTGCAAGATTAACTACGATGAAAGTAAGACATGCAGTAGAATTTGTGTCGGAGTCAAGACTTTGATCACGTTGGGGGTTCAAGAGTTCGACAGAAGTCCGGACGGTCGTCGGAGGTTCTGCGAGAACAAATCCGAGAAGTCCAGGAGCTTGCCAAAGAAGCTCGTTGGAACTCGCCAAGTGGATCGTTGCAAGTCCAGGAGTTTGCCGGAAGTCCGCCGGAGCATCGCTGAAGGTTCATCGGATGTTCGCCGGAAGTTCGCCGGAAGAAGCAATTGACGCACCAGAGGAAGTTGCAGTAAATGCCTTAAGAAATTCGTAGTTAGCACGATTATTAAGTTAGAAATGGGAGGTGATCCCATTAACTTAATCTTGGGGCAATTGGGCCCTTGAAAGACCCAAATTGTGCCGAATGGATCAGCCCATTCGGACCCAGATTACTTGGCCAAAGGTGGCACCGCTTGGATCGGCGGTGGCACCGCCTAGGGCTCAGTCTCCGAGCTCTGGTTGGGCGGTGCAACCGCCTTTGATAGAGGTGCAACCGCTTGAGCTCGGTCTCTGAGCTCTGGTTGGGCGTTGCAACCGCCCCAGTCGGGCGTTGCAACCGCCCCAGTCAGGCGGTGGCACCGCCTGAGCTCTGTCTCCGAGCTCTGGCAGGAGGTGCAACCGCCCCTGACAGGAGGTGGCATCACCCAGAGGCTCAGTCTTCGAGCTCTGCCAGGCGGTGCAACCGCCAGACCCCAGAATTTCGGGAATTGACAGTTTTGAGCTTAGAATTCAAACTGGGTTGGGGCCTATAAATATCCCACCCTTTCAGCAATGACAGAGCAACCAAAAACCACTGAAATCCTGATCTTACTCTATGTTTTTGAGAGCTCAAAAAGTGTTGTATGAGTTAAAAGTTCTCCTTCCTCTTTTCTTCCAAGTTTTGATCTATCAAGAGAGGAAAGAAAATTCTATAAGGGTTGTCTCCTAAGCCCGTCAAAAGGAGTGAAACTGTAAAAGGGTGGTTGGCCTTTGCCTATTGAAGGAAGGCCTCTAATGGACGTTGGTGACCTCATCGGTGGGGGAAGCCAGAAGTGGATCTAGGTCAAGATTGACCGAACCACTCTAAATCTCAGTTTGCATTTACTTTGAGCATATTATCTTTACTGCAAACCTCCTCAATAGCTTACTGCCTTCTGCGCATTTACGATCGTGTTTCAAGTTCAGTACTTTCCGAATCGGCGTTTAGACGTAAATCAGTTTTATTGTACGAACATCATATTTCAGTTTACGCTTACATTCTAATTTCCATCACAACTGCAAACTGCCTTCATAGACTTGCTTTAACTACATCTTGCTTGATTACAAGTTAAAGTGATTCACGAATCAGATTTTCTATCGAAATCGCTCTTATCGTATGAACGCGATTTTAATCGTCGAATGTTTTCCACTGCACTAATTCACCCCCCCCCCCCCCTCTTAGTGCTCTTGATCCTAACAATGATCCCACTTCACCTTCTTTGTGTTTGATATGATATCCAAAGCTTTGGCTATGTTTCTATGCATGCTTTGGATAAGAATGAAATGAATGCATCATTATGTGACATTTGAGCTTCTATTCATGTTATGTTCTTTGATATGTTTCCGAAATGTTATAAGTATTTGTTATACCTTGAAAACTACCATATGTCATCGATCTGCTCCTTATGCCAATGATATGCTCCAATTACCTTTCCTCGATTGTATGAACAAAACGTGCTTCGAACGATACGACATTATAATTCTGCATTCAAACAAAACATGCTATTGTTTCATCTTGTATCTCTGCTTTGTATTTTGATACCTTATTTGTTTGAAACCTGTCCTCTATGCTATGGATATGTTAGTTATTTGCTGAGCTTTATATGCTCACCCCGTTGCTATATAAATTTTTCAGGATAGCTTATCGCTCGCTAAAATATGTAAATTGGGTTGAGGCAGTGGAAGGCTAGAAGATTTTGGGGCAAATATTTCATACTTGATAGGTTGATATTGTATAAGTTCTTTTTGGGTGTAATGAAATATCAATGACAAATCTAGATTGATGTATCTTGTAAATATTTGAAAAGTACCTCTTACGTCAGGATTTTGGAAATGTTAAGTTTAAACTGTGTATGATATAAACATGTAGTACATGTTGGTTTTGTGATTGCATTAATTGCCACGCTTATGGGTTTATGATATAGTTATGGTTTAGTTAAGTTACTTTTGGATTTTAAGAATCATCTACTGACATGATGTATGATTATAAACTGCACAGGTTTTGTGAATTGTGGATTGTAAAGGTGAATGACTTGAATATTTTTCTTAGTGACCTCAAATGTGTGATTAGATCCTGGATTGTTTGTTGAATTATAATATTATCAATCTTGAGTTAGGTTCACACCTCCTAAATGAGAATTAAATTCGGGGGGCGTGTTAGAGTGGTATCATAGCATGATTTGAGGATCACTAAGATTATTATTATTATTATTTTTTGATATGCTAGATACACAAAAAGAATTTGGTGGTTTAGTGAATTTTATTCAGAGATTGACCAAAAAAAAAAATCTCTTTTGTTGTTTTTAGGAAGCGAGGATGACGAGGACATCTGGTTCTCCTATTGCATCTACTGTTGATCAATTAAGTAGACTTATGAGAACTCTGGAGACTATGACACAAGTGATGCAACAACAAGTCCAACAAGGAGGAAATAATAGAATGAGGGCATCAAACCATACTGGGTTGGGAATTAAACAATTTAAGAAGCTTAGTCCTCCTAGTTTTAGTGGTGAGCCTGATCCAATGATAGCAGAACGATGGATGATGCAGATAGAAAAAATATTTGATGTCTTAAATTGCCCTGAAGGCCAAAAGGTTTTTCTTGTAGCCTTTATGTTGGAAGGAGAGGCTGAGCACTGGTGGAGAATGATTAAAAGAATTTCTGAAATCAAACATGAGCCAATCACATGGAAGGCATTCATAGAAAAGTTCAACGATAAATATTTTCTAGATTGTATTAGAGAGCAGAAAGAATTGGAGTTCTTGGATCTCATCTAGGGAAATTTGACGGTTGCAAAGTATGAATCCAAATTCACTAAGCTCTCCAGATTTGCCACTCATATAACTGATGATGAAATTAGAAAAGCAAAAAAATTTGAAAAGGGTCTAAGGCCAGCTATAAGAAGTCGAATATCAGCATTAAAACTCCAAGCTTATGCCGATGTGGTTGAAAGGGCTTTGATAATTGAAAGAGACTTGAAGGAAATTCAGGAAATCAGGGACAAGAAAGATAAGAAGTTTATCAGCAAAAGTAAGAGAGGGAATGAATCTGAAACTGTTGAATCTCGTATTTTGATGATGAAACTACTTGATATATGTGTATGATTTAATCTGCGTTTTGAGTGACATAGGATGCTTCGATCAGGATGAGACAATTAAAGTAGGAAAATCATGTTGTGCCAAAGGAACATGTTAGAAGATTGGACGTCGGGCCGATGGATCGGTCGACGTATCGACAGAAGGCTTCGGGCCGTGGACTCGGGCATCAGGCCAAAAAGAGCGGGTATTGTGCTAAGGATATCGAAGTTGCGGAGTCAACTGGCCGATTGGGCAATAGGCTGTAGGAGAGGACGATGCGCCGAAGAATCGGACGAAGCGTCGAGGGACCAATGACATGTCGGACAACTTGGTTAATTGCTTAGGATTAATTGTCTCGATCAAAGTTTTGTTTTAAGTATGCAGGATTAACTATGATGGAAGAAAGACATGCAGCAGGAGTTGCGCCAGAGTCAAGACAATGATCACGTTGGGAGTTCGAGAGTTCGACGGAAGTTCGGACAGTCGTCGGAGGTTCTACGGGAACAAATCCGAGAAGTCCATGAGCTTGCCAAAGAAGCTCGTCGGAACTCACCAAGTGGATCGTCGCAAGTCCAGGAGTTTGCCGGAAGTCCGCAGGAGCATCACCGAGGGTTCATCGGATGATCGACGGAAGTTCGCCGGAAGCTCGCCGGAAGAAGCGATTGACGCACCGGAGCAAGTTGCAGTAAATGTCTTAGGAAATATCGTAGTTAGCATAATGATTAAGTTGGAAATGGGAGGTGATCCCATCAACTTAATCTTGGGGCAATTGGGCCCCTAAAAAACCCAAATTGGGCCTGCTAGTCATAGGTGCCCAACAAGCCAATCACGTGAGTGATGGCACGTGTGACTTGATACAGAATCTTTTTGCTTATTATATTTTGGCGTATATCACTTTATAACTATTGCATATATGCATATATATATTGTGATGTCCTTGGATTTGTGTAATGGGAATCGGATCGTGATGAGATCACGATAATGAGATCGATTCACCTTTAAACACATATCCTAAATAATCCCGGTCATAGGTTACTCGAGAGGGACATCATGATAACCGAACAGACTGGTGTGCTGTATACCCGTCCATATGATGGATGCAGTTGGTCTCATAGTTGCTCGTGTAGGGACACTAGGGATACAGTACAGGTGCTCATTGGAGAATGAGTTCACTGATTGATCCGCTTACGGAATGCTGGATGGTTGATGATGCCTTATTGTCAGACAGCGATTCCATAGTCCTAGTGGTGTATCTGGTCCTTAGACTTGAGACACCAAGGATGTCCTATATGAGTGCTCCACTCTTTGATACCAGACTTATAGGTTTGGCTGTCCCAGATCTAGTACAACTGGTCATTTGGAGTGGTAGTCGACCTTACGAGGGCTATTGAGTGTCGATAGAGGATCATCCACTCTCGGCGTCATGAGAGGAATATCCCATGTGTTCTTGCGCAGACAAATCCCTAGCCAAGGTCATTCGGGTTGAGAGAGAAAGAGTTCTCCGGGAGAATCCGATTAGAGCGAGACTCGAGTAGAAACCATATGGGTCTGACAACACCATGCTCGATATACGGTCTTTGGGATATTAGATGGATGAGGGATTATAGGTACACGGTAACTAAGGACAGACAAGTCCAATGGATTGGATTCCCCTGTATCGTTTGGGGACTACGGCGTAGTGGCCTAGTACGTCCGTAGTCGATTAGTCAAGTGAATTATTACAGAGATAATAATTCACTGAGTTAGAAGGAGTTCTGATAGGTATGACTCACGGCCGGCTCGATATTGGGCCTAGAGGGTCACACACATATGGTAGGCATTGCGATGAGTAGAGGTTCGGATATGAGATATCCGACGGAGCCCTTGTCTTATTGGATGCAGATCCAATACCCACTAGGGGAGGACCCATTAGGGTTTAACAGGGGATCTCTATAAATAGGAGGGATTCGGAGCCTCATAGGCTAGAGCCTTTGCTTGCCTTTCCTATTCTCCTCTCCCTCTCCACCTCAGAGCAGGCCTGGTGTTTTGAGGAACGTCGTCGCAACCTTGTTGTGTGGATCACCGCTAGAGAGGAGGACACTTGACCTCCTTTACCCTCTCCTAAGGATCTGCAAGGAAACAGGGATATACGATCTCCCTAGATAACACAATCTATTCTATACGCAGTTTTAAGTTTCGTGGATTTTGCGCACCAATCTTCGCACGACGACGAACATCTCTTTAGGAATCGGGGATTTTGTTTTCTTGTTCTTCCGCTGCGCATGTGATGTCGCCCCCAAGATTTCCCAACAGGGCCGAATGGATCAACCCATTCGGACCCTGAATTCTAGCAGGAGGTGCAACCACCCAAGCCAGGAGGTGGCACCGCCTGGGCTAAGTCTCTAAGCGAGACTGGGCGGTGCAACCACCCTAGCCAGGAGGTGGCACCGCCTGGGCTCAGTCTCCGAGCGAGACTGGGCGGTGCAACCTCCCCTGACAGGAGGTGGCACCGCTTGGGCTCGGTCTCCGAGCACTGGCTGAGCGGTGCAACCGCCTCAGTCAGGAGGTTGCACTGCTTGAGCTCGGTCTTTGAGCTCTGGCAGGACGTGCAACCGCCCCTTACAGGAGGTTGCACCGCCTAGAGGCTAAGTCTTCGAGCTCTGCCAGGCAGTGCAACCGCTCCAGTCAGGAGGTGCAACCGCAAGATCCCGGAATTCCGGGAATTGACAGTTTTGAGCTCCAAATTTGAACTGGGTTGGGGTCTATAAATACCCCACCCATTCAGCATTGAAAGAGCACTAAACATATACCGAAATCTTGATCTTGTTCTGTGATTTTTAGAGCTCAAAATTGTTGTAAAGGCCAAAAGTTCTTCTCCCTCTTTTCTTCCAAGTTCTGAGCTTTAAAGAGAGGAGAGAAAAGTCTGTAAGGGTTGTCTCCTAAGCCTGTCAAAAGGAGTGAAACTGTAAAAGGGTGGTTGGCCTTCGCCTATTGAAGGAAGGCCTCTAGTTGACGTCGGTAACCTCGTCGGTGGAGGAAGCTAAAAGTGGAGTAGGTCAAGATTGACCGAACCACTCTAAATCTCGGTTTGCATTTACTTTGAGCATCTTATCTTTACTGCAAACCTCCTCAATAGCTTACTGCCTTTTGTGTTTTTACGAACGTGTTTCAAAGTTCAGTGCTTTCTGAATCGGCATTTAGTCGCAAATCAGTTTTATCGTACGAACATCATATTTTAGTTTCCGCTTACGTTCTGATTTCCATCATAACTGCAAACTGTCTTTATATCCTTGCTTTAACTACATCTTGCTTCATCTCAAGTTAAAGTGGTTTACAAATCGGCTTTCACACCGAAATCGCTTTTATCGTACGAACGTCGTATTTCAGTTTGCGCTTATATTCTGGTTTTCATCATAACTGCAAACTGCCTTCATAGATTGACTTTAACGTCATCTCGCTTGATCTTAAGTTAAAGTAATCTTAGAATCGACTTTCACACCGAAATCATTTTTATCGTTCGAACGTTTTTTATCGTTGAAAGATTTTCGCTACACTAATTCACCCCCCCCCCCCCTCTTAGTGCTCTTGATCCTAACAGAAACAAGTTATAAGAGGGTCAAGATGTCCAGATATGAGAAAGAAAAACCACCACAGAGGACTCATTCATGTGCTAAATGTGGATTAAATCATGAAACAAGTCAATGTTTTCGGACGACTGGAGCTTATTTTGCTTGCGGGAAGTTAGATCATAAAGTAAGAGATTGCCCACTAAACAAGAAGAAAGAGCCACTGCCTCCTAAGTCAACAGCCCATACTAGAGTATATGCTATTACTGAACAAGATTTCAGAGCCTCTAAATTAGTGGTTGAAGGTATTCTTCATGTTTCTAAAAGAAATGCAAAAGTTTTGTTTGATCCTGGTTCCAACTTATCTTTTGTTTCACAACACTTTGCTTATTACTTGGGCATTCAACCTAGACCCTTGGATTATCTGTTATATGTAACTATTGCTGTTGGGGATTCTTTGACAAGAAACTTGGTTTATCCATCTTGTTTGATTTCTATCAGAGAATGTGAACTTCTTGCTGATTTGATTCTCCTAGAGATCCAGGGTTTTGATATTATACTTGGCATAGATTGGCTATCTTCCTATCTTGCTAGTGTTGATTGCTATACCAAAATAATTACTTTCTGCATACCAGATCAGCCTATATTTTACTTTGAGGGTATTAGGCATGATTTGCCTCCTTGCTTGATATCAGCACTTCAAGCTTATCGTTTTATGCAGAAGGGTTGTTTTTATTATATGGTGTGTGTAAAGGAGCATTCAAATCAAGAAAATCACCTAAATGAAATTACAGTGGTCAAAGAGTTCCCTGATGTATTTCCAGATGACTTGCCTGGTTTATCTCCAGATAGAGAGGGTGAATTTACTATTGATTTGGTCCCTGGGACAACCTCAATATCTAAGCCTCCTTACAGAATAGCCCCACTCGAGCTAGAGGAATTGAAAAAGCAACTACAAGAACTATTAGATAAGGGTTTCATTCGACCCAGTGTTTCACCATGGGGTGCTCCGGTGCTATTAGTTAAGAAGAAGGATGAAACGTTAAGGCTTTGTATTGATTATAGATAATTGAATCAGTTGACCATCAAAAATAAGTATCCCCTACCCAGAATTGATGATTTGTTTGATCAATTGCAGGGTGCAAAAGTATTCTCCAAGATTGATTTAAGGTCAGTTTACTATCAATTGAAGATCATGAAGGAGGATATTCCAAAAACAGCTTTTAGAACTCGATATGGTCACTATGAATTCTTAGTGATGTCTTTTAGTTTCACTAATGCCCCTACAGCTTTTATGGAACTGATGAATAGGATATTTCAGCCATTCTTGGACGATTGTGTGATTGTATTTATTGATGACATATTAGTATATTCAAGGAGTAATCAGGAGCATGAGGAACACTTGAGAAATATATTATCCATACTAAGAGAAAAGAAGTTGTATGCAAAGTTCAGCAAATGTGAATTTTGGTTGAATGAAATTGCTTTCTTAGGCCATGTGATTTCAGGGAAGGGTATATCTGTTGATCCAAAGAAAGTGAAAGCTGTTGTTAAGTGAGAAGTACCAACAAACATGACATAAGTTAGAAGCTTCTTGGGCATGGCAGGTTATTATAGGAGATTTGTGGAGGGATTTTCTCGAATCGCTCAACCTCTCACCAAACTCACTCAAAAGAATGTGAAATTTGTATGGGGTGATGATTGTGAGCAAAGTTTTCAAAAGTTAAAAAGGAGATTGACTAGTGCCCCTTTTCTCACTATTCCAAGTGGTGATGAGGGATTTATGGTTTACACTGATGCCTCAAGAAAGGGCCTTGGATGTGTTTTGATGCAAGAAGGGAAAGTGATTGCTTATGCTTCTAGACAACTAAAGAGTTATGAACTGAATTATCCAACTCATGATTTGGAATTGGCAGCAATTGTTTTTGCTCTAAAGATTTGGAGGCATTACTTGTATGGGCGAACATTTGAAATCTTTACTAATCATAAGAGTTTAAAATATATTTTTACTCAAAAAGTGTTAAACATGAGACAGCGGAGATGGATAGAACTTCTAAAGGATTATGATTGTACCATTTGTTATCACCCAGGTAAAGCTAATGTTGTAGCAGATGCCCTTAGTAGAAAATCTAAAAGTTTTATGGCGACTTTGGTTGTGAAGCAATGGAAGTTATTAGAAGAGAATTATGATTTGAATGTTTTGAGAAAAGGGCAAGATTCAATGATATTAATGGCCTCCATCCAAGTGCAATCTGATCTCATTCAACAAATTAAAGAAGGACAACTACGAGATCGACGCTTGATCTGCTTAAGGAATGAAGTAGAAAAGGGATTGAAACTGAATTTTCGAGTTTTAGAGGATGGCCTATTGAGATTTAGGGATAGAATATGTGTTCCAAATGACTCAGATATCAAAAATCAAATCTTGAGGGATGGTCATAATTCAAAGTACACCATGCATCCTGGTAGCACTAAGATGTATAGAGATCTCCAAAGTCATTATTGGTGGGAAGGCATGAAGAAGGAGATTGCAATATATGTTTCAAAGTGTTTGACTTGTCAGCAAATCAAAGCAGAACACCAAAGACCTGGAGGTTTGTTGCAACCTTTAGATATTCTTGAATGGAAATGGGAATGTATTACCATGGACTTTATTTCAGGACTACCCCGAACTTCTAGAAAGCATGATGTTATTTGGGTTATCATTGATAGGTTAACGAAATCTGCACATTTCTTACCGATCAATATGGCTTATTCTCTTGATAGGCTTGTAGATTTATATATAAATGAAATAGTAAGACTTCATGGTGTTCCAAAGGAGATAATCTCTGACAGAGACTCCAGATTTCTATCTAGATTTTGGAGAAGGTTATAGGAATCTATTGGCACTAAAGTCAAGTTTAGCACTACTTATCACCCTCAAACTGATGGTCAATCAGAAAGAACTATTCAAACACTTGAGGATTTGCTTCGAGCCTATGTTATGGATTGGAAAGGTGAATGGGATAAAGATATTTCTCTTATTGAGTTCACTTACAATAATAATTATCATTCAAGTATTCAGATGGCTCCTTATGAAGCTTTATATGGGCGAAAGTGCAGGACACCTATATGTTGGGAAGAAATTGGCGATAGAAAGTTATTAGCACTAGAAAAAGTACAAGAGACTAGTGAGAAAATTCAACTTATAAGAAAAAGGTTAAAGACTGCTCAGAGTCATCAAAAGAGTTATGCTGATAACAGAAGATGAAATATTGAGTTTCAAATCGGGGATTTTGTATTCCTGAAGGTCTCCCCTTCTAAAGGCATTATAAGATTTGGGAAGAAAGGAAAGTTAAGCCCAAGATTTATTGGACCTTTTGAGATTCTTGAGAGGGTTGGTTCTATCGCTTACAGGATTGCCTTGCCACTATCATTGTGCTATATCCATGATATATTTCATGTTTCAATAATCAGAAAGTATATACCTGATCCCTCTCATATCATTAAGTATGAGCCGATGGTGATTGATAAAGACTTGTCTTATGTGGAAGAGCCCACTCAGATTGTTGATAAAAAAGAAAAGATCTTGAGGAATCGGGTTATCCCTCTAGTTAAAGTGATTTGGAGATATCATTCTGAAGAGGAAACAACTTGGGAGCTTGAGGAAGAAATGATGAAAGCTTATCCTCATCTTTTCGTCGAATGAGGTATGATAAATTTAGAGGACTAAATTTTTCTTTAAGGAGGGGAGAGTGTAACATCCCTCATTTTTAAAAATTTAGTAAAAGGTTTGTTTGTAAAAATAAGGATTATTTAATAATTATTTTATATTAAATGATATTATATTAAAAGTTTGATATAATTTATAAAAGATTCAGATTTAAGTTAAAAAAAAAATAGTGGACATGTGTCACTAGCTAACCTAAGGTTGGTGCCACTTATCCTTACTCTAAAAATGACACCTAGCACCTTTCATGCATGCATGACACCTTGCAACTTTTGCATTAGCCAAAACCCAAATAATTAGATGAAAGGTTAAAGAAAACAAACCTGAAGAGTTGCAGTGAACATGAGTTTGAGAAGAGAAGGGAAGAAGAAGAAGAAGAAGAAGAAGAAGAAGAAGAAGAAGAAGAAGAAGAAGAAGAAGAAGAAGAAGAAGATTAAGAAGAAGAAGAGCTTAAGGTTTTTCATCAATTTTCCCACATTTGGGATTCAAATAATTTTAAAGCAAATGTTCTAACCCCATCCCATAGTAACCTTAATCTCTATTTCTATTTTTATTCTGCAAAATTTGAGAGATTTCAACTGAGAACCAGACCTTCTTTCGTTTTGATACAAAGCCATGAATATGTAATTTTTCGGTAAACTGACCTCTATGTAATATTTCAGTCATAACATTTTGTAATAAACTCTGATTTAGACAACACCTATTCCATTTGAAAGTAGACAAAAGAATCTTTATTTTGATACTGAGATCGAATAATTTGGAGTTTAAATACCTACTAAGACTTCTGTTTAAATTAACCCTATATATTCTGTAAAATAGAGATTAAAATTTCTGACCTCTTGTTGCTTAACTGCTTATAACTTTCTACTGTGAACTCAGATTTATACAATATTCGAAGCTAGACTCAAAATGATTTCTGTATATACCTAATCTGAAATTTTTAGAGTACAATTGTTTATTGTTTTGGTCGATTTTGGCTTTTCTTGTTTCTTCTCTTTGGAAATCGATTTCGGCAAAAACTCTTACTTCAATTAAACTTTACATTATTATCTTAAATTCCTGTAAACTTTTGTCCTTTATTTATTTGTACATCTGTAGCTATCATCTAAAGTTCATATTTGTATCGTAATGATTCGGCACATGCATCCCATTGTTCCGTATTTGCTTTCGATATGTGCCTCTTCCAGTTTCATTTCTTTGGATATTGAATTCATCTAACTTTCTTATTTCAATTGAGCTATATGTGATTTCTTGAAATCCTTGTATGCTCTTACTTTTGTTTTCTTTCAAATCTGAATACATTTGTGAAAGATTATGTTTGTATCGTATTGACTCGAAAGGCATAAGTACATTTCGTTATTCCATATGTGCTTCCAATATATGCTAATTTCATTATTCATACTGTCTCTTTGTACTCTGGTGTTTGTGGGATAAATGTGAACCTTTGCCAGAAATGGTAAAGGGAGTTATGCTTAGAGCCCGCGATGCTCTGCTGGTCCCCTATGACTTCACTCAGACATGGGTGGATGGAGCTCCCAAACGTGGGAGACTTATGTTTGGTGGTCATTTAGAAATGGATGGACCATATTATGTTATGATCCCACTTCACCTTCTATGTGTTTGATATGATATCCAAAGCTTTGGCTATGTTTCTATGCATGCTTTGAATAAGAATGAAATGAATGCATCGTCATATGACATTTGAGCTTCTATTCATGTTATATTCTTTGATATGTTTCCGAAATATTATAAGTCTTTGTTATACCTTGAAAACTACCATATGTCATCGATCTGCTCCTTATGCCAATGATATGCTCCAATTACCTTTCCTCGATTGTATGAACAAAACGTGCTTCGAACGATACGACATTATAATTCTGCATTCAAACAAAACATGCTATTGTTTCATCTTGTATCTCTGCTTTGTATTTTGATACCTTATTTGTTTGAAACCTGTCCTCTTTGCTATGGATATGTTAGTCATTTGCTGAGCTTTATATGCTCACCCCGTTGCTATATAAATTTTTCAGGATAGCTTATCGCTCGCTAAAATATGTAAATTGGGTTGAGGCAATGGAAGGCTAGAAGATTTTGGGGCAAATATTTCGTACTTGATAGGTTGATGTTGTATAAGTTCTTTTTGGGTGTAATGAAATATCAATGACAAATCTAGATTGATATATCTTGTAAATATTTGAAAAGTACCTCTTACGTCAGGATTTTGGAAATGTTAAGTTTAAATTGTGTACTGATATAAACATGTAGTACATGTTGGTTTTGTGATTGCATTAATTGTCGCGCTTATGGGTTTATGATATAGTTATGGTTTAGTTAAGTTATTTTTGGATTTTAAGAATCATCTAGTGACATGATGTATGATTATAAACTGCACAGGTTTTGTGAATTGTGGATTGTAGAGGTGAATGACTTGAATATTTTTCTTAGTGACCTCAAATGTGTGATTGGATCTTGGATTGTTTGTTGAATTATAATATTATCAATCTTGAGTTAGGTTCACACCTCCTAAATGAGAATTAAATTCCGGGGGCGTGTCACTTAAGGGCTACTTCATTAGATCTAAAGAGGATTTGGTCATAGGAATCTCCTTCTACCCTTTTCCTTTTGGTTCTTGATGATCTCTTAGGAGTCATATCTAATCATGATGATAGATTAAGAGAGAACTTTAAAGAATATGCCAAATAACGAGAGGAAGAAAAAAAAATTCAGATCTTACCTTATATAAGTTTCCTTGGGAGGTAGATAGCTTGATCCAAGAAGAACACCTCTCTTAGGCTTCTAGAGACCTAGAATGAGGTTGAGAAAGGTTTAGAGGGCTTTGTGAGAGTGTTAGGGAGGGTGCTCTCAGGTTGGGGGCGGTTCCACCACCGACCCTAACCCCCCCCCCCCCCCCCCCCCCTCCCTCTTTATAAGGGGGTTCCGGGCAGTGCCACCGCCAACCGAGCAGTGCCACCGCCTGGGGACCGAGCGCCCAGGCGATGCCACCGCCAGAACAAAAAAATATCATAAGTTTTAATGTGTTTGATTTAAGATAGGATAGTGTCTTGGATCACTCTTTAAGATGTCATTCAAAATCAAAAAGAAAGAAGTCAAATCTACGAAAACCGAAAAGCGAATGAAATTTTTTTGAAAAATATATATAACCAAGCTCATTCACTAGGACAATTCAACATGCCTAATTCCCTTCTAATAAAGTCAAATTGATCTTCATTTAAGGCTTTTATGAAAATATCTGCTGATTAATACTTTGTATTAATAAATTCTAGAATGACATTATTATTATTGACATGATCTCGTATAAAGTGATGCCTAATGTTAATATGCTTAGTTCTAGAGTGTTGAATTGAATTTTTGGTTAGACAAATAGAACTTGCATTATCACATTTTATGGGAATGTTCTTTAAGTAAATTCCATAGTCTTCCAATGTATTTTTCATCCAAACAACTTGTGTACAACATGCACTTACAGCTATGTATTCGGCTTCCGTCGTAGATAATGCAATCGAGTTTTGTTTCTTGGAAGTCCAAGAAACAAGTGCATATCCTAAAAATTGACATGTTTCGGATGTACTTTTTCTATCTATCCTATATCCGTCAAAATTGGCATATGCATAAGCTATTAAATCAAAATTATTAGATTTTGGATACCATAATCCTAAATTAGGAGTTCCTTTAAGATATCTAAGGATTCTTTTAACACTTTTAAGATGAGACAATTTAGGATTAGCTTGAAACCTAGCACAAAGTCCTACACTAAACATAATATCCGGTCTAGTTACGGTGAGGTAAAGTAAACTATCAATCATTCCCCTATATGTTTTTTATCAAAGCTTTCACCACTTTCATCCATATCTAACTTAGTGGAAGTACTCATATGAGTGTTTATAGCTTTTGAACCATCCATGTTAAATCATTTTAACAATTCTAAAGTATATTTAGATTGATTAAGAAATATACCATTACTAAGTTATTTAATTTGTAATCCTAAAAAACAGGTTAATTCTTTCATTAGACTCATTTCAAATTCATGATTCATACACTTGGCAAATGATTCATATAGTGATTCATCCGAAGAATAAAAAATAATATCATCAACATAAATTTGAACAATAAAAAAATTATTTTTAAAATGTTTGATAAACAATGTAGTATCAACCTTACCTTTTGTAAAATTATTTAAAATAAGAAATGAACTAAGTCTTTCATACCAAGCTCTAGGAGCTTGTTTTAAGTCATAGAGAGCCTTAGTCAATTTAAATATATGATTAGGAAGAAGAGAATTTTCAAATCTGGGTGGTTGTTCAATATACACTTCTTGGGAAATAAAACCATTCAAGAAAGTACTTTTAACATCCATTTGAAATAGTTTAAAATCATTACTACTAGCATAGGCAAGGAGCATCCAATGGCTTCTAATCTTGCCATAGGAGCGAAGGTCTCTTCGTAGTTGATACCTTCTTCTTGGATGAAACCTTTGGCCACTAGTCTAGCCTTGTTTATAACCACGATACCGCATTCATCTTGCTTGTTTCTAAAGATTCATTTAGTACTAATGATTAAATGGTCACTAGGTCTAGGAACAAGCTTTCATACCTCATTCCTCTCAAATTGGTTCAATTCCTCTTGCATTGCAATAACCCATGAATCATCTTTCAAGGCTTCGTCAATGCATTTAGGTTCAATTTGAGAAAGGAAGGCGACGTTAGTACAAAAATTCTTGAAGGAAGAACGAGTTTAAACCCCTTTTGATGTATCTCCTATAATTAGCTCCTTTGGATGAGCATCTATAAACTTTCATTCCTTGGGTAAGGAAATTTCGGAAGAAGATACATCCAAGTTGCTATTTTGAGGAGGGGTTCATTTAAATTCAAATTATCAATACCAAGATCATCATTAAAATTATTTTTCTTTAACTCAAAAATTTCATTAAAAACTACATGAATAGACTCTTCTATAACTAAGGTCTTTTGTTAAAAACACGAAAAGCCTTAGAAACGGAAGAGTAACCAAGAAAGATGTCTTCATCGGATTTAGCATCAAATTTTCCTAAGGCATCCTTTTCATTCAAAATAAAGCATTTGCAATCGAAAACTTTAAAATAAGAAACATTTAGTTTTTTGTTATTCCATAATTCATAGAGAGTTTTTGATAGAGATGGACTTATTAGAACCCTATTCATGACATAGCAAGTCGTATTAACGGCTTCAGCCTAAAAATACTTAAGTAGACTATGTTTATTTAACATGGTTCTTGCCATTTCTTATAAATTTCTATTTTTTCTTTCAACTACCCAATTTTGTGGAGGATTTCTCGGAGTAGAGAAGTTGTGGTTATATCCATTGGATTCACAAAAACTTTGAAAGTCATAGTTTTGAAATTCGCCATCATGATCACTCTGAATTGATGAAATCATGAAGCCTTTTTCATTTTAAGTTTATAAAATTTAGAGAAACATCTGAAACAATCACTTTTGTGAGCCAAGAAATAGGTCCAAGTGTATCTACTATAGTCATCTACAATTACAAAGGCATATTTGCTTCCTCCTAGACTTGTTGTGTCAATTGGTCCAAATAAGTCCAAATAGATCAATTGCAATGGTCTAGTGGTGCTAATTTGATTTTTTAGTTTAAAACTAGTTTTTATTTATTTTCTTAGTTGACAAGTATCACACACTTTATCCTTAACAAACTTCATATTGGGAATCCCTCGTACTAACTCTCTAGATGAAATCTTAGATATTAGTTTCATACTTGCATAGTCTAATCTCTTAGGCCAAAGCCAAGCATCATCATTTAAAGCGAAAAAGTATATTTCATTACTAAGTTCATCAAGGTTGATAGTGTAGATATTATTTTGTTTTAAGGCAATCATTGATATGTTATTGTTTGGTTTTTCAATAATACATATATTAGATTCAAATCTAACGATGTAACCTTTATCGCATAATTGACTAATGCTTAAGAGATTATGTTTTAATCCATCAACTAGCAACACATCATCAATTGAAAAACTTGATTTGTTACCTATGGTTCCCTTGCTAATGATTTTACCTTTGTTGTTGTCTCCGTATGTGACATACCCTTCTTCTTTGCTAGTGAGCATAGAGAAATGAGATGGATATCCACTATCAAGATACCATCTCTTGCTCCTAGCTTGTAAGTTTGTCTACAAAAGAGGATAGTTTTTAGGTACCCATTTGATTTTGGATGCCTCAAAAATTGATCTACTAATTTTGTCATTCATCATTGAATTATTTATAGTTCCTTTAGAAATTCATATCAACTTATGTGGACTAATTTTCTTAAATGGACATTTGTAAATAACGTATCCGGATTTACAACAAAAGTTACATTTCAAATGAGGTGAAACATGTAATGTGGGTCCTTTAATGAAGGTGGTAGGATTTTGGTGAGATCCTCTCACAAAACTAATTCCACTTTTATTTGCGACGTGACCCTTGTTTGCAAGGATCCTGTCCAAGCCTTTGCTACCGACCTTAAACTTGTTTAAAGTCTCCTTAAGTAACAAATTCTCATTTTTTATTACTTCTAAGTGTTCACACTTAGAGCATGGAGGAGTTTGAAGACTATCAAACTTATTTTGTAGTTAGGCATGTTCTTTCTTTAATAGATTGAACTTCTTACTAATAGTTTTACACTCATCAAATAATTCGTGAAAAGTGATAGAAAGTTCATCGAAAGATAAATCTTCATTAATTAAATCACATACCTCTCCTCCTAAAGCTATTAGCGCAAAGTTTGCCTCCTCTTTGTTGCTAGCTTTTTCATTCTCGGAATCACTTGAGTTGTCCCAAGTCGCTTTTAAAGCTTTCTTCTTCTTCGGTTTCTTCTTCTTGGCTTAGGGGTATTCATTTTTGAAGTGCCCCGGCTTCTTGCATTCGTAGCATATTACTTGGTCCTTTTTATGTTCAAGTTTGTTTTTGGTGTCATTTTTAAATTTGTTCTTTCTTATAAATTTTTAAAATTTTTGAGTTAAAAGTGCAATGTCATTGTCACTATCCTCATCACTTGATATTCCTTTTAAGTGGTCTTCTTGTGTTCTAAGTGTCATATCCTTCTTGTTCTTTGGAAGGAGGTTCTCGAGCTCTTTATGAGCATGACGCATCATTTCGTAGGTCATTAGAGACCCAACAAGTTCTTCGAGAGGAAATATTTTAAAGTCCTTGGCCTCTTGAATGGCCATAACTTTTAGATCCCAACTCTTTGGAAGGGATCTTAAAATTTTTGTTACTAGTTCAAAGTTAGAAAAACCTTTATCAAGAGCTTTGAGTCCATTGATGACATTCGTGAAACGGGTGTATATGTCTCCGATGGACTCACTTGGTTTCATCCATAAAAGTTCATAAGAATGCACAAGAATGTTGATTTTGGACTCTTTTACTCAGCTAATGCCTTCATGAGTGACCTCAAGAGTTCTCCAAATATCAAAAGCCGAATCATAAATTGAAACGTGATTAAATTCATTTTTATCAAGTGCACAAAACAATACATTCATAGCCTTTACGTTTAAAGCAAAAACCTTCTTCTCCGATTCATCTCATTCGCTCATCAAAAGAGAAGATTTTTGAAATCCATTTTCAAAAATATTCCAAAGCTTAAAATCCATGGAAATAAGGAAGATCCTCATTCGAGTCTTCTAATATGTATAATTCGACCCATTAAACATAGGCAGACGTGTAATAGAGTGACCCTTTTGCATGTCGGAGTAAGCTATCTCTCTTGGATATTAAACAAAATATGAGAGTGAGCCTTGCTCTGATACCAATTGTTAGGATCAGAGTGACACTAAGAGGGGGGGGGGATTAGTGCAGCGGATTAAAACTCATAAGTTTAAAATCGATTTCGTAAATGTGTAGAGATTTCAATTCGACGAATGATGACTTAGCTAAAATAGCTCGAGTAAAGATAGTCAAGAGTAGGGAGATGAAAACTGAATGATTTGCAGCTAAGTAGAGAAATGTTTAAAAAGTTAAACACTCACATTCAAGGAACACTACGATGTATAGTGGTTCGGTCAAATGACCTACATCCACTTTCAAAGCCTTCTTCGATGAGGCTCCCGACTTCTACTAGCAAATCACTTTGAAGGTGAAGGATCAAATACCCCTCTTACAACCTTCTTATAAGTGGTTCACACTCTTACATGTTTTTTTCAAAGAGAAAGAGGGAGGTAAACACTTAAGCTATTGAAAATAAGACTTTGCTAGAGCTTTTTCTCACTTTCTAACTTCTCAAAAAGGTATGTAATCTCTGCTGAGAATTGAGGGGTATTTATAGGCCCTAAGAGAATTCAAATTTGGGCTCCAAACTTGGCCCAAACTAGTCCAAACTCGGGCCCAATTGGCTCCTAATTGGGTTATAGGATTAACCCTTAATCCTAACCCAAATTATATGCAAACTATGAAATTAAAATATAGCCCTAAGCAAATTTTTAACTGGCAATGTCGAGTTTCCTTCCAGCTAGCTTTCTGACGAACTTCTAGTGGACTTCCAATACACCCTCGGATTTCTTCCGGCGGACTCCTAGTAGGCTCCTGGTCTTGTAGCGAGTTCAACGAGTCTTTGGTAAGTATCCGAACCTTCTTGGTGATCTCCGCGAACCTCCGACGATCATTCCGGCGGACTTCCAAAAACTTCGGCAAGTCCTTGATTCTTTCTCGGTTGGTTCCTGTAGCACTTCCGACGATTCTTTGGACTTTCGGTGGGCTCTTGAACACCCATCGAACTTGATTCCGGTAAACTTACTTTATGTCTTCAAGCTATCGTAGTTAATCCTGCATACTTAACTCAATAATATGGATTAGATCAATTAACCCATCAATTGATTTTATCATCAAAATCCAAGATTCAACGGTTATAATCTTCACGGCACATAAAAGATTCTCGAGGGATAAAGGAAAGAAGAGAATAGATGAAGCCTATGATACCACCCTATTTAATTCATATGAACATGCTCTAAAATTTTTAAAGTTTAAATCTAGGATTGTTTCAAAAGAAAATATGTGGACTTAGAAGATTTAGGAGAATTGGAAACTATCCATTGGTTCACTAACTTAAATGTCCTTCCCGTTCTTTAAATCAGTAAACATATCTATTCTAGGCTCATTAGAATGTTTTATAATAATTTACATATAGATGAAAATAATAGGTTATCTACTTACATTCTAGGGTGTCACATACCCATCATAGATGACGTAATTTATGATATCTTAGGCATTACTAGAAAGAGGCAAGGGTGTTTTTTCCAAGAACAATGGGACACCGAGTCCATTAGGGTTACCTATCACAAGGCCATTGCTATTATTTTTGGAAACCTCAACCTATCTATTATTCATAAGAGCTACGAGCATCTTTTACCATTTAACATAAAATTACTTCATCATATTCTAATTAATATTTTGCTTCCTAAACAATATCATCTTAATGAAGTTAATACTCTAAAAATAGGCATCATGTATTGGATTATGATAGGTCATGATTATTACTTTGTTTATCTTTTACGTTGAAATATAATTGATATATTTGAAAAAGATATAATACTTCTATATGAAGGTCTAATTACTAGACTTTTACATACATATGACATAGTCAACCCACCAGACGAAGAAATCATAAAATCAGATAAATTTAATATCATTAATAGAAACCTATTAAGAAGATTAAGGTATATTATAATTAATATAATATGAATTAGATTACCTAATAGGACTCACCTTCCTCCATCAAAGCATGTCCTAGATATACTTATATATGTGCGTAATTAGGTTTCCATGTGAAGATATGATTACTAAACTTTTACATATACATGACATAGCCATCCTACTAGACAAAGAAATGATAAAACAAGATAGATTTAATATCATTAATAGAAACCTATTAAGAAGATTAAGGTGCATTGCAATTAAGGGAATATGGACTAGATTACCTTAGAGAATTGACCCTCTTCCACCAGAGCTTGTCCCAAATATATCTATACATAGGAGTAGTCATTCTCCTCCTACTAGTCTCTTTGAGACGAGACCACCAATAGATCTAGCACTATTTTCATCTTCTAATTCTATAACAGCTCAATTGGATCATCTTGAGCTTCATTAGGATCAAATTTTGATTAAGAAGCAATATATTCATTAGTATCTTGATACTTTTGATGCACACCTTCTTACTTTATTTAGGCATTTTGGATTATCACCACCTGAGTTGATTGTATATTTCTCCTTTTTGTTGATGACAAAAGGGGAGAAGAAGTAGTATTTACCTTTTCATAAAATAGTAACTATACTTATTTTTTTTCTTTTGATGTTGAATAGAAATAATTATAATATTTTTAATTTATATTTTTAATGTATGATGATGTCCTTTGATGTTTTTTAACTAAAATTATACATATATTTTTTATAATGATTACTATTGAAAATCATTAGAATTTATGATCAAATTATTTCAACTTGAATTCAAGACTAACTCTGAAATGTTATTCTTTTAAATTTAAGTTTATCATACCATTAAGATGACATATAGATAAGAAGAGCTTGGTTAAGACTCCGTCATGAATTGATTATCATCATCATATATATTATGTGTATTTAAATGTGTTTTTGAAAGTATGTTTTGAATAAGATGATGGCTATGAGATAACTATAAGTATAATATTAATGCATGAATTGAATATGAAGGACACATGAATTGTAATGAAAATGAATAATATGTATTATATATTATGACATGTGTTGTGGAAATGTACAAATATATTTGAATGTAGTGTGAGAAGACACATACATGTTATATATCCTTATTATTCTTCTATTATGTCACCACGAGGTTGTACATTGCCAAATGAGCCATATGTAGATACAATTGTTATAAAATATTTTATGTGTTTGTAGATATGTGTGGTATAAAAGTACACATAGATGACATAATAGGGCCTATGAGAGTTCATGACATAATACAACTCACTTAGGCACACCTATTATGATTTAAAGTAAAGTTTTACCTCTTTATTATGCATATATCATGCTACACGATAATAAATGACTAAAAAGGTCATAAGAAGATGATGTTACTATGAAAAATTTTATGCATACGTTATACATGACACAATGTAATACTCAAGTAAAATAATAGAGGCTTATGCTTATTAAGTTATCATTAATTATAGATCCTCTTTTATAGGTAAGACTATTGTTAATCCATCAATGTGATGGGCAAGGATGTGCGCATGTACGAGTCCATGCTAATACATATATGAATAATGACTTGTGAATATTTATCTTCTTTAGTGTTTATAACAAATATATAGATATGAAACACGAAAATCATGGTGTTTTGCATAGCAAGTGAAATAGATTAAATTGATTTACTTGCCCACTTTATTATTGTTGACAACATAAGAAAATAAAAATATAATATTCTATTTCAGTCATACATGTAATATGAAAGTAGGAAAAAAATTGTTAGAGGTGAGAGAGGAGATCGACGATAACAATGGGACATAGCTTTAGCACTAAAGAAAAGGATACGAAGGGCTGGTTTAAACTAGAGGAGTAAACAAATAAAACAATAATGATACCTTGAGGTTAAGATAGGGGTAATTGGATTTCATGTACCATTTGAGAAAAATAAAAATAGATGGTGCTTTTTGATAAAATTTCTTTAAGGAAAATCGCTCACTTTAATATATATTTTTATTTTTGTTTTTCAAAATATTGAATATATGATTCGCATTAGTTTATCCACCGTTTCAATCAATCATCTAATGTTTGATTTGGTCATAATAACTAAACTGTCAAGAACATTGTGGGTGTTACCCAAATACGTTATTACCAATCTTTAACGAGGATATATATGTGAAAACACGATTTTTGACCACCGTCACGTTGTCCGAAGCCGGTGAAGATGTGTAGACGCAACCTCGGAAGCAACCGCAGCAGTAGAAGACGAGTAGACAGGCACGAGCGAGATCCCTTATCCACTACCCCTCAACCCTCGCTCTCCGATCGGAACTCTAGGGTAAGCGCTTCCCTTCTTCTGGCTTCCTCTCCTTCCTCCTCCCCCTCGCTTTCTCGTGATCTAGTGAGGCATGCCGTTCAACACGGGACTTTTTCCTGCTCCTACCAGTCGCATTCGCCGGAGTTCGGACTCTTGATGCTTCTTAGCTTGGTCTTTACCGACATCTTGGCAAGTGCGGCCAAGTTGGTGGGTCGGAGGGCGGTTGGTTTTGTAGGAATGAGGATTTCTTCGATGCGTTCCTCGAAGATGGTCATTCGTGGTCTTGATTCCGCTGATTGGAGTTAGATTAGGTGTAAGGCCTGTTTCTTGGAATCGATCCCCTCTCGTTTCTTTACTAACACTATCTAGTTGAGCATTGCTGGTTTTGGTATAGTAGGGGATTAGGGTTTTTGGTTTGATGCTTCGTTTGTGGATCTGCGGTCTGGCATCTGATTTGATGCCTAACTTTTACTGAGTCCTTTCTCGGTAAGAAAATGTCGTGATTTTTCAGATTTTGACTTGAAAACTTGTCCTTTCACACGGGTCGCTATCTCTAGATGAAGATTGAAAGTTGGTACGCCATAGTCTGTTTGATGTGGTCGGGCAAGATGGAGATATTGCATTCTTTGGTGGTGAAAATTCTATTTTTGTTCTCTTCAGTGTGGTTTACATTTAGGTTGACGTAGGGATGGTTCTGAAGTCAGGCTGGTGTCTTTTGAGCTTGATTTAGAGATGGTTCTGAACAAATAGGCTGGAGCACTTCACTGTCGAGAACCTTTATCTTCAGAGACTGGTTAGGTTTTGTTGGATCTGGGATGCGCAAGGAAACTTACAGTCCTATCGTGCCATAGTTCTGTTTGCAATTTGCGTTTTAAGAAAAATAATTGAATCTTGGTCTTTATGGCCAATTGTTTTCAAGGTTTCATTTTCAGCCATCGCTGCATTTTCTTTATCCTTCCTCTTCCAATACTGGATCTTTATTTTCTTCTTGGCTGCAGCAATCTACAATGTAAGTTGATTGTATCATCTGACATTTACTGTCAGACAAGCAGCGCCACATAGTGCATGTTTTACCAGCCTGAAAGTGTGAACTATCATCCTGATAGGTATAGAGAGTCGGTCCACCTACTTCGTGGCTCCTTTTTGGCCTAATGCGACTGACATAGCATGCATCTGGATTATTTTCCTATGCAGGCATTGTCAAGCTGTAAATGGCGGTGACAGATAGCCAAAATCCATTATTAGGTGTAACCACATGCGGATCTTTGCTGCAGCAGTTGCAGGTAAATTATAATTACTATATGGACATCTTACTTGCATGGTTCAATTGTGAAGCTGACTAAATGACTGCCCTTATATTTCAGCTGATATGGGATGAGGTTGGTGAGAGCGATGAAGAACGTGACAAAATGCTGCTTCAACTAGAACAGGAGTGCTTGGATGTTTACAAAAGAAAAGTTGAGCAGGCTTCAAAGACAAGGGCTCTTCTTCTCCAGTCCTTGGCTGATTCGAAAGCTGAGCTTGCCAGACTTCTTTCTGCACTTGGACAGAAGTCTTTTGTTGGCATTGTGAGTTTCATCGTGCTACACAGATTTCAGCTGACAAGGGATTACCTAAAACTAGAAAGTCCTCCATTTTACTGCTTGCATCATGTGTGCAGAGGGCTCTTCGAAGACCAATTTAGCTTTGTTTCTTGATTTACACTAATTATGCAACTGATTATGAACAACACAAAGTTACGTCTTGCATTCTGTATGTGGGTATATGCAAGGAGAAAATATGATAAAACATGACAATGAGAGGCTATATACATATACAATACAGTTTGTTGGAACTTGGTAGGATCCATGTCTAGTAAGAAAAGTTTATGCTTAGTGGGATATCACCTTGAGCAGTGACAACATGTTAGATTGGTTGTATATGGTGGGAGAGAGGAAAAAAAAAAGATTATCCTGTATCCTTCATGCATGAATTTGAAGTTTGCCTTCAACTTTGTGGGAAAAAAACAAAAGAGATTATATATGAGTGCATTACTAGTACCTTTTCTCCATCAAATACAACCATCATCTCACCATCCAGGAATGAAAATTACATGATGAATCAAGGTCAAGTGCATTTGTGTCAAATCTAGAGGTTGAATCATATTAGAGTATGTCTTCTTTTTCTCCATTCCTGAAATTTTATTAAGTACCCGATAGGGTTAAATATGAAAATTGTCTTGTGATAGCAATATATGTGAGGAGCTTTCTATTTGTTTTTTGCTTGAAACCTAAAATTAGTCTTACTAAAACAAGGAGTTTCAGCCAGATGGTTATTTCTATTTGTTCTTAAAGAGTCCTTGTTTTTATCAAATTGGTTGTCAGATAACTTTGTTTATGCGGAAAATACTGGTTTCCGAAAGGCTGTTCTACATACGTTCTGAGAACAGAATAAGGTGTTGCTGTCTATTTGGTTCGCGCTTTCTCCGTCTCGACTTATCCTCTTTATTCTATTTTTTAACTGAAAACATTAACAAAATCACATCTATTTCGAGTCTCAAGTAGTTCCTTACCATTTAAGGTTGGGGCAGACCTGTGAACACATAGGTACGATTGTGATCTAGAGCTCTTCTTTCTGAAATTTGTATCAGATCCTTTTGGTGCCTCTAAGTAGAAGAAAATTCAATAGTTGCCTTTCTTAGTCATCATTTTTTCGAAGACTTATATAGTTGCACCAAATTTGTGGTACATAGGTATCTATCAGACCAAATTACTTTTTTTTCAACAAGTGCAGGATTTAAGCATTTAGATCTTTGGACTATCTTTATGTGCTTACCACTTCTATAATCACAAATAAGGATTTCTTGCGCTAACAATTCATATTTGGTGTTCATCAGCCTGATAAATCCTCTGGCACGATCAAGGAGCAACTAGCAGTTATAGGACCACTTCTAGAGCAACTGTGCAAGCAGAAGGAGGATAGGATGAGAGAATTTGCTGATGTCCAATTACAGATTGAGAAAATCAGTGGAGAAATTGCTGGAACTTTAAATATTGGCGAGCAAATGAGGACACTAATGGTTGATGTGGAGGATTTATCATTGAAGAAGCTGGATGAGTACCAGTCACAACTTAAAGAACTTCAGAAAGAAAAGGTTCCTCATCATAGTGTTGCTGTCTAGTTAATCTTTAAAGCATAATTTTTGTGGTAACATTTGCATCACTATCTTTGCAGAGTGATAGGCTGCACAAGGTCCTTGACCTCGTTAGCACAGTACATGATCTCTGTGCAGTTCTGGGGTTAGATTTTTTCAGTACTGTAACGGAAGTTCATCCTAGCTTAAATGACTCTGTAGATGTACAATCAAAGAGCATCAGCAATGATACTATATCAAATCTTTGTAGAATGGTCTTATCACTTAAAGAAGATAAAAAAATGAGGCTGCAAAAGGTAAGTTATATTTCTCAACATCATGTTGTTGCCTCTTCAGATAGTAGTACTCTTTAGCTTCATTCTAATAGATAAAAAATTATCTGTATGTTTTATTTGATTTTATTCTTGGCTTTTGGTGTTTACATGAGCGTTCATTTTGAACTTTCATGTTGGGCAAAGCAGAGGCTGAAGCACTACCAGGCATACACTGCACTGCTGTCTGAAATTCTATATTTTTTTCTCATATTATGGGCCTTAAATGAGTTGTCTTTTGTTGATTCTGAATTATTGTAGAGATAACAACTGGCTTTTGTTCTGCCTTGAAGATTGTTACTCATGTTAAAATTGCAGGTTGTTCTCATAATTATTCCAAATTAGCAACTCTTATGATTATCATGATTGTGTACATTCTTTTACGTGTTAAATATGTTTATTTCATAATTGTTCACATGAATGTGGATCATTTTGGACTATTTCCATGAATTCACATGTTAATCCATGCAGAGGATATCTTAAGAGAAAACCTTTTAGTTGCAGTTCTTATCTCATGGATCATAGATTATCAGCATCTTTTTTGTTGTTCAAGTCATCGTACTTAGTGACCTGTATTCTTCAGCTAGACATGGGTTTACTTTGTTATAGTTTACTTAAGGAACATTTTTTTTGTTAATAATTGCCTTTCTTTTATTGGCTGCATCAGATTTATTCAGATTTTGGTTCCATGCTGAACATATAATTGAATGCTATAGAGCATGGAAGTTTCCACCACATCTTTTCTTTTGATAGTTCACATTGTTTCATCAAAGAACACTGCATTTTACACAAAAAATGCTATGATGGCCTTCTTTTCTATGGGTGTGCCTTCTGGACAATTGACTTACGTAACATGGATCTGTACATCCTTACAACTGCTACTAGAACAATAAAATTCCTAGTTTTCAACAATTTAGAATCAAATGTATAGTCTTTTTACTCTTATGGAGCTCTTTTCAGAGAAATATCACTACTTATTTGGCTAGGAATTTAGAACTAGCTTGAGATGGTTGTCATTGGGTTGTAAGCAAGTTGTGAAGTTTGGACAATTTGTTTTTGTTCCCATAGTAATGTGGAAGGTCTAGATGAGGATGCAATGGCAATTGCAACTTCAATGGCACTATCTACTCTGCAAATTATAGACAATTAATTAACTTCTTTACATTTGAAGAACTCAAGAAAGCCAAAACATCATTTTTTTCTGGGAAAGAAAGCAAGTCTATAATAGAGTCTAAAATAAGTCTATGGATTTGAATCTTTAAATCTTGTTTTCTTAAAGACCATATCACCAATAATTTCAGCTTCATCTTATTGTCTCTATGCTTGTAAACTGTTCACTTTATTCTCTTTTAGATTTCTATCTGATCCTCACGTAAACCTTGGTTGTCTTCTCATCTAAATTGCACTCTTGTCACAGAAGGTGATGTGTCGAGAGGATCTAACGACTGGTATATGCTCAAACTTGCATATGGCTAACAGAACAGATATATATGTTATTGTCTAACAAAAATGAGGATGCAATAAACTTGATCCTAGTTAATAATATTTCCCATTCATGTGACATTCCCTTTTTTTTTCTGGCATTCATATTATCATCCAAAAAAATTAATTGATTTTATCTCCTTTCGTTTATCAATTTTGGCTTTTTGTCTTGATGTGTTTTCAGCTTCAAGAATTAGCTGCTCAGCTTATTGATCTTTGGAATCTGATGGATACACAAATGGAGGAGCAAGAACTGTTTAGTCATGTAACTTGTAATTTGTCTGCCACAGTGGATGAAGTTACTGTTCCTGGAGCTCTTGCCCTTGATCTAATTGAGCAGGTTAGATAAGAATGGTGAAGTCTTGAAATAAGTTTTTTTCCATCTTCGGGATTGAGGAGATGCTAAAGCTTATCTTTCTTGTGTGCTGTTACATTTGTTTTTTTCTCTGCTTTTATGAAGGCTGAAGTGGAAGTTGAAAGGTTAGATCAGCTAAAGGCAAGCAAGATGAAAGAAATAGCTTTCAGGAAACAAACTGAACTTGAGGACATTTACGCTCGTGCTCATGTAGACATAAATTCTGCTGCAGCCAGAGATAAAATATTGGCTTTAGTTGACTCTGGAAATGTTGAATCTTCACAATTACTAGCAGAAATGGATAATCAGATACTGAAAGCTAAGGAGGAAGCCATGAGCAGGAAAGAAATATTGGAAAAGGTTGAAAAATGGATGTCAGCATGTGAAGAAGAAAGCTGGCTTGAAGACTACAATCGGGTAACTAACTGAATATCTTTCTAATCTTGATTTACTTATTCTTGCACTTGTAACACTTTCGTGCATTATTATTCAGCTTGTTGGACCCTTGATCCTTTGGGCCAACACTAATATGTAATGTTTCTTCAACTTTGTCGCTGCCATTTTATCAAAATCCTCCATTGGTGGGATGTACTTGGACCTAATTCATCGATGAGGCATTCTTTCTCTACTCCCTGTTTCTAGATTGACACACATGTATACTAGGATTCTGGCATTAATTTATGCTAATAATTTTCCTGTCAACTTATTGTTGTCTGCAGGTATATGTTCTAGCATAAATAGTTTCTTCCAGTATGCCATAACTACCTCAAAGCTTCATTTACAAAAAGTTTCTTCTGTAAATTATGCAGATACAGTCAACTTGAAATTTTACATGGTGTCAGTATTTAGGCTATTTTAAAGATGCTATTTTCTAGAGAGTAGTCTGTGACCTGTTGTCCATGCAGTCTTATTGTAGATAATTGAACTCATAGGTACTGTTAGGACAGAGATTAGATTTTGCTGCTCCTTGTCACTGCCCAAGTAATTCTCTAAGGTCAATAGTATATGAAATCTAACCAAATTTGAACTTTGTTATGTATGACTCCTTTTTCAGGATGACAATAGATATAACTCGAGTAGAGGTGCACATTTGAACCTCAAGCGTGCAGAAAAAGCTCGTATACTGGTTAACAAGATTCCAGGTATCTTTGCACAAGCTTGGTGAGATGTATCTATTTCTTCTCTCTTTTCTATGGTCTACTGTCTGCAAGGAAATATTTGCATGTTATGCCATCTGGCAAGAAGTATTTTTTATCCACCTGGTAAGGAAATATGGAAACAGTTGCTTTTCCATTTAAAATATGATATCTTCAGGTCCCTTTTCCTGTTAAGTTTGCACTAATTTTGCTAAATAGTCTATCTGATGTAACATGGGCATTTTCAGAGCTTGCATCAGGGGATTGGTAAGTGATAGCAAGTTAACAACTTCTGCAATTATTGGAGTAAAGCCAATGGAAAACAGAACATTGCAATTACTAATTTTTTGAGACCAAGCTATATCGGCTAGAACTGATTTTTTCCAAGATTTAGTACAAAAAAATTGAAGTTCTTTTACTTTTTCCTGCCTTCCAACTGAATCCGTTTATATGGAGGAAGCTAGAAAAAAATTTAAAATAATTGCCTTCATAATTTCTCATCATTTAAGGGTATCTGTATCACTTCTCTTACAGGATCATTCTGGTGCCTTTTACTACTGTTAACTTGAAAATCATAACAAAACTGTTAATTTAGCTAAAAAAATCCTGGTAGTTAAAAGTAACAGAAACATGAATTCGAATTCATGGGCCTTTTGGCAGATTAGATCTGATAGTTGAGTGACATTTTTTTATTATTAGGAATTGATCTACAGCTATGTTTGTGTTCAGCTGGTAAAGCATTTCAAATTCATTCCATAACTAATAATGTTTGATGTTGTAGCTCTTGTTGAGACACTGGTTGCTAAAATTCAAACATGGGAAGAGGATCATGGGATGTCATTCATGTATGATGGTGTTCCGCTTCTTGCTATGCTAGATGAATATACTATGCTAAGGCAGGAAAGAGAAGAGGAAAAACGAAGGCAGAAGGTACTCTTTGACTTGTTTTGATTGTCATGGCAGTGTGAACCTAGTATATGATCACCGACAAGTCCATGGGTGTCTAAATTCTTTCTGTTTGTAAATTCCAGGATCAGAAGCGCATGCATGAGCCACTTGCCACTGAGCAAGAATCTATGTTCAGTTCAAGGCCTAGTCCAGCTCGACCACTCGGCACAAAGAAAGTGGTGGGTCCTCGTGCAAATGGAGGTCCATCAAATGGTACTCCAAGTCGACGGTTATCACTTAATGCCCACCAGGGCAGCACAAATGGTGTGAGGTCTGTGAGCAGGGATGGTAAGAGGGACGGTAACAGGCCAGCAGGTCCAGTGAACTATGTTGCCATCGTGAAAGAGGATGCAGGCTCCCATATGTCAGGCACTGACCAAGTTCCTGCTTCACCGTGAGATGGTGTCGTGAATGCATTTTGCAGATTTTCTTCTTTGTTACTGATGCAGTCTTATGTTAGGTTGTGATAAGTAATTGAGTAATTATAGTAGAACACCATAGGAAGGTTGACGAGAGGAACCGCTTGAGAAGACCAGTGCTTCATAAATTGGAATGTTTGCTTTCAGAACATAAAATATTTGTCATTGTAAGATGTGCATTAGCTATTTGTTGATCAAAGCATGGCTAGGCTTGCTTCTCCTGCCCATTAAGTCTTTTGCTCATAAGCATCATGTTGACCATTATGTTGCTGTATCTTTTAGCCTCAGTGATGCTTTCATGAGTTGCTCCTTGCAGGTGAAATCATGAAGTAACAACTTCGCTATTTAACTTCACAATCCTGGTAATTTTGCTTCTGATCTTTGTAAAACACATTAAACATCAAAGCGTCCACAGTGCATGTGGCGTTTTTTGTGTTTTTTGACATATTTCAAAATAAGTGAAAAACAAAAATCTTTTAGTTTTTTTCTCATAATCTTAAATTTAGGTTTATCCATTAGGCATTTTACCTAAACAAACAAACAAAAAAAAACCATAGTATTTAGTTTTTACGTGGTGACACCCCTCATGATTTTTTTTTTTACTTGGGGGTATTTGTTTTTTTTACTTGAACCTTACTGTTTCAACCCATTGATCATTATTGATTTTGTTCCATCGGGCCATCTTGGGTCGAGTCAGATCGCCTCGGAACAGGTTTGGTAGCAATGGGTTTGGGTCGGATGTGCACAGTTAAATGAGCAAAGGGCATATCGTGAGCAACGGTAACGGTGAGTTCCCCTTCCTCAAGGGACAACGTTACATTAAGTAGCGGCGTTCACTTCCTCGATGGCGTCAGTTTTCAAAGTTAGTTAAATTATGTAATTTTATTTAATCAAGTAAGATATATTATAGATATGATTAGATTTTGATTATGGTTATTGGCCAATAAAAAAATTCATGTTAAAATGAGATTCCTTAGGAGATAACCTTGATGGAAGGAACTCTCATAATAACTTATCCTAGATGCTCTCGCCTATAAATAGACAGGACCTCTAGAGGTAATCTTCCTACATCTCAGAGAAATTAAAGTTTTTCTCTCAACCTCTCTAATCCATCAATCTAGATGGTCCAATGAAAAGATAGGAAGAGAGGAGAAGGATCTAGTTCTCCTTGCAGATTGATATTTCATATCCGACGATGGCGGCATTTGTAGATCAGATAAAGTTTATTCTTTTGAACAACAACAAAAGGTACGCATCATAATATTGTTAGATCTAATGTTATTTGATTTCAATCTTGGCATTAAAATTTTTTTGCATTACAGATAGCATGATTATATATTTTATGCTAACAATTGAACAATTGAAATGCTAGGATTGAAATCAAATAATATTAGATCTAACAATATTACGATGCGTACCTTTTGTTGTTGTTTAGAAGAATAAACCTTATCTGATCTACAAACGCCCCTATCGTTGGATCTTAAATATCAATCTGCAAGGAGAACTAGATCCTTCTCATCTCTTCCTATCTTTTTACAAGACCACCTAGATTGATGGATTAGGGAGGTTAAGAGAAAAACTTTAATCTCTTAAATGCATTGAGATGTAGGAAGATTGCCTCTAGAGGTCACATAATCTAACATTCTTCCACTTGGCCCATTAATTAGTAAAATATAAAAAAATAAAAATAAAAATGAATAAATAAAATTTATTTAAAAAATAATTTGACTCAATTAGATTCTGAAATTTTAGAAAAACTATATACACATGCGTAAATTTTAAAATAGGCCAATAAGTCCAATAATTCTAATAATACTACATTAAGTTTGACTAACAATATGAGTCATAGCGGTTGTATGCTACTAGTGTCACACTTCCTTCTACGTATCACAATACTGTTAGTCTTTCCTAATGCAGTCCAAAATGACCCATATAATTTGTCTTGTTAAGACAATCCTGTCATCGTATTCAACCATAATATGTATATACATAATTGTGAACATGATAGCAAAACAAATAACTTTAAGTATATAAGTAAGAATATCAATTATAATATCCACTCAAATATTACGTCACCAAATCCTTTATGGGTTGCTCACAAACTTAATCATAAGAACATGTTCTTTCAAAATACTTTAGGCTGTAAGTCCTAAGTGAATAGATCAGTAATCAATATAGTGGAACTCAAATAATTAATTGATATTGGATGTTTCTGGACTCATCTTCTTTAACCATCAAGTACTATACCATAATCTATAGAGATGCAATAGTACTTGTCATTCTTAGAGAAAAAAACTACTGTAATATCATAAAATATTTTCAACAACTTAGCAATTGAGTCTGACTACACCAAGTCTTAAGATAAAATTTTCTAATCCAAAAGTTTGATCAGTGACCTCAAAACATGCCACAAAATCAACTTCTATTATTAATAATAATAAATTGCCCCTCTAATTGATATAATATTAACCGTAAGGTGGACTTCCTATTATCGATGCAATTTATATAATCAGCATTTGAAAAATACCATCATTTCAAGCTGATATAATTTCATACATGTGAGCATATAATCCTTTGTCCATTTCGGATACCTTATTACTTTCTTTGTAGTCCTTTAGTGTTTTTACTTTTGGATAACTCTAATATATACCTAATATTTTAATTGTAAAACTAATATCTGTTTTGATATAGGCTTGAGCATAGACTTCCAACTGCGTATATATAAAGAATATCTTTTTTATCTGATTCTTTTAAAGTTATTTTAAAGCATTTACTATTGACTAAAATTTTGCTTTTATGATTTACTGAACAAAGCTGTATATTAAAATCTTTTCAAGACTCGGTTGATTTATCCTTTCTAAGACAGTCTTTATAATCATTGAGGTCTATCCTTGAATTACTCAATGTTAATAATATAATATGTCTCATTCATATCAACCATCTTAAAACTCTTAGTGACAAATTTTTTGATTTAGTATAATAAATCAAGATCATTATTGGTAAGGTAAAATATTATCTATATATAAGACCAATATAATAAACTTTCTTCCACTGATATAAATATTGATTAATAATATTTATCTTAAATCTGAAATAATGATATCAAGAACATTTATATATCATTATCTTGAAGCTTGTTTAAGGTCATAAATGGATTCCTAAATTTGCATACCAAACTTTATATTTCTTTCATTTTCTTTGTAAATCATTTAGAGTAACCCATATAAAGCTAGATCTTTTAAAAAAATATTTTCATATCATTATGATATAATTCAAACTCATAATGAGTCACTAATGTCATGATGATTCTTAACGAGTTCACTAATAACTAAATATCTCGTTATGATCGATACATTCTTTATGAGTAAAACTTTTAATTATAAGTCTGACCATTACATCGTTCGACATTGTCCTTTAAGTCATATTTATATAATAGACTCTTTTATAATTATTAGATAATTTGATAAATTTATCAGACATCATTCTAGTTATTAATTTTAACTCTTCTTTTATTACACCATATTACTTTTCAAAATCATTAATTTTCATGACTTCTGAAAATAATAAGGGATCCATTCTGATTCCTATATCATAATATAATTCTTGTAGATATGTCATATAATAACCATAAATAATAGGATTCCTTTCCTTTTGAGATATTCCTAAGGTTGTCAATTATAGTTGTTCTACAAGAACATTAACATCGATATCAATATAATGTGGGAGTTTAGTAATGTTATTTTGTTGTTCACTATCATCAAATCATTTAATGATTTGAGTAACAATAAAATCTCAAATAATAAATGAGTATTAACTTGTATCTCCTTTATATTAAAATTGAATTTCAAGATTTTCACTCTCACTGATTTGTTATTTTATAGGAATCTTATATTACCAGATTTAATTGTCCTATGATTAGAGCAATAAGATATGTACCTTTTTAAATTTTTCTAAATAGATTATAAAATATTCAGAATAGTTATTAAATCTAATTTTCTTTTATGGGAGTTGAAGATCCTAATCTTTATAGGACAATTTCAAATATGTAAATATCTTAAGTTCGATTTTCTATCATTTCATAACTTAAAAGAAGTCATATAATTTACTTACTAGGAATACCATTCAATAAATACATAGTTATCTTTAGAGCTTCTTCTCACATTAATTTAGGTACAAAAGAATAATCTATCATGCTCCTAACCATATCTATAAGGTACGATGATATCTTTCAGCAATCATATTCTACTATAACACATCTAATAAATCATATACTTTATTTTTCCAAGAATCTAGCAAAAGAATTAGAATTATAATTGGGTTCATCACAAATATCATAAAATTCATCACCCTTATCAGATATGATAATCTTGACTTTTCTATCTAATTGTCTATCGACTTCATTTATATATACTTCAAGAGTGTGAATGGTCATAGACTTTACATAAATTAGATATATATGATCATATCTTAACATGTTATCTATATGATGATAAAATGTCTCTCTTTAATAAGATGAAAGCATAGAGTGACTCACAAATATAAGCATAATCTCAAAGAGTTTATAAAACTATATTTCATTTCAATATTTAATTATAGGATCATTGTAAATTTAATATTCATATTAATTATATATAGGCTATTATTCATAATTCAAAAGTTAATTTTATTGAATCACAGTAAATTTACAACCACCAAAAGAGAAATAATATTCTAACAATTCTACGTAAACAATCCAAATTCTCATAATTATAGAATGAATCCTTAAGATCTATCAATTAAGTCATCTTTAAATGTAGATGATAAATACAAACTAATATCTCTTTCACTTTAAGATGATTCCCTATGATGATGAATATCTCATTCTCTTTTAGTTTTATCCCCCTTCATTTTTATTTTATTTTAATGAATATCTATTATTGGTAACATATACTGAAGCATCAAATTAATCCATCAAAGACTAGAAAACTAATTTCTGTAATATTTGATTTGAACCATAAATTTGTTATATTTATACATTTTCATTTTAAATAAAATCATATATATATATATATATATATATATATATATATATATATATATATATATATATATTCTTCTTCACATAACTTTCTTTGGTATAGAAGTAACACTTTATTTTGAAGATATTCTTTTATGAGTTTATATAGTAATTATAAACTCAAGTGACTTATGCTTCATCCTTAATTTAGTGTTACAAGCTCACTGAGTAGTATTCAAAATATTATGAGTCTTGAGCTTACAGCTTTATAATTTATTTTGAGGATATAATCTTGAATTCCTCAAATACTATCATATTAAGGTGTCAACTAATGACTTATCAGAAAATTTAAATTGACCATTAGATATTCTCATGCGCTAGTTGTAAACTGTTTTGAAGTCTAAGTATCATAAAATTGAGTCTTTCATTACCTTTCTTGATCAGTCACCTCAATTATTTATTTTACAGAACTTTTAGTAATTAAGTTTCTGTTCTGTTCAATTAATTTGATCAAGGTTTCACTCACTCAATACAACTTACATATGCTCAAGCCATTTATTTAAAAAAGTATAAGGACATTTACAAAAATACAATGAAGGAAAGTACCACTGTAATAATATAACATTAATGTTTTGAGTTTCCAAAAATATGATGAACTATTGATATCATCTATATTTCACATTTGGGTGAAATATTGACATATTTAGTATTCACTCAAAATCACTTATGGAGGACTAATACCATCCTTGTGGAATAGTATTGTTACATTTGGATATATGACCATAAATTGCAAGGATATTCAAAACAGTATCATCCTACCCATCACATAATTATTTGAAATAGATTCTCTTTTGGGATTATCTAAATCTCTTAATTATATGTGCCATCATGAATACTATTTTATTTAATATTATTTACGATTAATTTCATAATGTATTTTATAGATTATTAGTCTAGGTCACTTTGGTGGCTACATGACCAATACAAAAAGATAAAATACAATCTAAAATATTATATGAATGATAAGAATTTTATTGTAATTCATATCCCATAAGCCTATTAGCTACCGACCAAATAAAACTTAGGAAGATAAATTACAAATAATATTCACTAAATTTCTTTATCCTGATTCATACTGCCATTGTGAATATTATTTTTATTTAATATCATTTAGGACTAATTTCATAATGTATTTTATAAATTATCGGTCCAAGTCACTTTGGTGGCTGCAAGATCAATACAAAAATATAAAATACAATCTAAAATGACCTATAAATGATAAGACCTTTATTGTAATTTGTATCACAAAAGTTTATCGTCCAAGGCCACTTTGGCAACTACAAGTCAGATAAAACTTAAGGAGATAAATTACAAATAATATTCATCAAATTTCTTTAATTGATGCTAAGCAGTTCAATAATAGAATAACAACCATAATAATTATTGAATATTAATCAACAAAAGAAAAAACTCACACGATAATCATGATAACATATAAATCATACCTTCATGTGAAAGATAAACATTATTTGATAATTTCAAAAATATACATGTGAATAATCAAATGAATATCCAAGAACAATAATTTGATTTTATTTACCACATTTTAAAAATATAATCAATAATTTATATGAGAAAACTATAAAAGTAAACCATAATATATATTTTTTTAATCAGAATTAAATCCAATTATATAATCAAAATATAATTATAATTAAATTCAATCATAATTATAATAAATCATATTTATCAATTTTATAATTGAGAATATAACTTAAAATTCTTAATTTCATAAGGGTAAAATTATAAATATGTTGACAGAACATAAATTGAAATTTTAAAATTTGTAAAGGGCAAAACTATAATTTGATAAAACCCTATCCTCAAGGGTAAAACTGTAAATATATATATGCACTCCCATACTATACGTCATAATATATGTGTGGACTCTCATACCGCATGTCATAATATATATATTTACTCTAATACCACACGTCATAGTATATATTAGTATTATATATTGTAATATATAATGCACTCTCACACCACATGTCATAGAAAATATGTGCACTCTTATACCGCACATTATCATATATGCATGCATATAAGAAATTTTTATTACAATTCATATATTTTTATACTTATAAAATATATACATTTACATTTAGCTCATGGTTAGCTATGATAATCATATCATTCGAAACATATTTTATAAAATATATTATGAATATAATAATTTATATGATAATTATTTTATAATAAATTAAACTTACAGTTGCTAGTCATAGGTGCCTTACAAGTCAATCATATGAGTGATGACATGTGTGACATGACAAGCACTCTTTTTGCTTATTATATTATTTGATATTTTATCACTTTATATTGCTTATTACATAAATATATTGTGATGTCCATGGATCTGTGCAATGGGAATCATATCATGTTGAGATCACGATAATGATACCGATTCGCCTTTAAACACAGACCCTAAATAATCCTAGTCATAGGTTACTCAAGAGGAATATCGAGATAACTGGACAAATTAGTGTACTGTTTACCCATTCATATGATGGAGATGGCTAGTCCCATAGCTGCTCATGTGAGGATACTAGGGATACAATGTAGGTGCTCATTGGAGAATGAGTTCATTGATTGATCTGCTTACAGAATGCTAGATGGTTGATTATTTTTTATTGTTAAATAGCGATTCCGTCATCTCAGTGGTGTTTTTAGTCCTTAGACTTGAGACACCAAGGATTTCTTATATGAGAACTCCACTCTTTGATACCAAACTTATAGGCTTAGAAGTTTCAGATCTAGCACAACCGGTCATCGGGAGAGGTAGCCAATTTTACAAGGACTATTGAGTGTCGATAGAGGATCATCCATTCTCGATATCATAAGAGGAATATCCTATGTGTTCTTGCTCAAACAAATCCCTAGCTAGGGTCATTCGGATTGAGAGAGAAAGAGATATCTAAAACAATCTGATTAAAGCAAGACTCAAGTGGAAACTGTATGAGCCTGACAGCACCATGCTCGGTATACGATCTTTGGGCTATTAGATAGATGAGGGCCAATAGATACATGATAACTTAGGATAGACTGATCTAATGGATTGGATTCCCTTATATTATCTAGGGACTATGGTGTAGTAGCCTAGTACTATAGGACCAAAATCAACACTAAGAGGGGGGTGAATTAGTGCTTTTGAGAAAATGACATTGATTCAAAAGTTTCATTCGATAAAGCCCATATCGTAAAGATGTTTAACTTGAAAATGTTTGTAATAATGTAATTATGATTCATTTGGATAAATCAAATAGCGAAAAGAATAATTATAGTAAACAATCTTGATTCATAAAAATCTCATGTTATAATTATCAAGGAATCAAGCGAAAGACATGATTCACTAGGATAAATCTTATTTTTAAATGAAAGAATCATACATGATCAACTAAATAAAGATCTTGATTCATTTAGTATTATTCTAAAGTATCAAGTGAAAGATTTGGATAAAACTCATTCAAATTCAATTCGTCAAATCATAAAACTCACTTTCAAGAGATTCATAAAAAATAATATAAATAGCTTCATCAATCTTTTATTGAAAACTCAATAAGATAGAGATTGAAAAATTTTCAAGAAAAAATGCTTTCCTCTTTTTAGTTATTTCAATTCATGCGATTGATTTGATATAAGCATGCCCTTAGTTTCTACGCCAAATTCATCATCATTAATTAAAAACGAAAAGCAAAAAATCATCACAAAAAATCATCAAGATCAATAAGCCATAAATCACAAAAATCATCATACATAATTTCAAAATATAAACTCATTAAGTATGATTTCATTAAACATAAAGAATATTCAATCAAAATTATTTTGTTTTGGTTAGTGAGCTTGATGAAACATGCAATGTGGGTCCTTTAATGAAGATTGGCTTTTGTTGAGTGTTACTCACAAAGCCAATTCATTCCTATCTATGAATATAACTCTTATTGACAAGAATCATGTTTAAATATTTGCTACTAATTTTAAATTTATCTAACATTTGTTGTAATAATAAAATTTTCTTGTTGCATGAATCTTATTCTTCACATTTAGTGCAAAAGGTTAGCATGCAATTATTATGCTTATTTTTAAAATTTTTTTAAATTCACTAGAAAGAGAAGCATGATCGTTTTTTAATAATTTATAATATTTACTAACTAATTTAAATTCATCAAAAAAATCATGGAAAGCATCAATCAATTCATTATAAGGTAAAGAAGTTTCACATGAGTTAGTTACCTCATCGTTGAGAGCCATTAAGGCATAGTTCACCACCTCGCCTTTGTTGGATTGCTCCTCATCTTCGGATATACTCGATTTCTCCTAAGTCACATTGAGTGCTTTTTTTTTCTTTGGCAGCTTCTTTTTAAGTCCATTTTTGTTCTTAGTTTCATGTTTTATGAATTTTTGAATTATCTTATAAGGAGTTTAAGGTCATCATCACTTGAGTTTTCGCTCGAGTGATCTTCTTTTGTTCTAAGTACCAAATCCTTCCTATTTTTTGGAAGGTTGTTCTCATGTTCGTCATGTGCAATACATATTATTTCATAGGTCATTAAAGACCCAATAAGTTATTCAAGCAGAAAATTATTCAAGTCCTTTGATTCTTGTATTGTCATTACTTTTAAATCTCAACTTTTTGGAAGGGATATTAGAATCTTGTTTACAAGTTCAAGATTAGAAAAATATTTGCCATGAGCTTTTAAATTATTGATGACATTTGTAAAATAGGTGTATATATCAATAATTATCACGCCCCTCGAATTTATTATAGATCAACAATACATTCCAGGATCCAATCACACATTTGAGGATATTGAGAAAACATTCAAGTCATTCACATCCATACTTTTTCAATTCATAAAACCTGTGCAGTTTAATTCATATACCACATCACTCAATGAATCATAAAATCTAAGACCAACTCACCAAGACAAGAACCACCTCATAAATCCACAAGTGTAAGATTCTATACAATCACAAAAACTAATATTTACCATATGTTCATATCATTACACAAATTAACTTAATACTCAAAAATCCAAACATAGAGAGGTCCTTTAAACTTTTACAAAACACATAAGTTCAGATTTACCATCAACATTTCATTAGACACTAAGTGTACTTATACAACAAAAATATATCATCTACTAAAGGTTTACCCAAAGTCTTCTAGCTTTCCACTATCGTAGCTCAATTTAAATATTCTAACAAGCGATAAGCTATCCTAAAAAATTTATATAGCAGTGGGGTGAGCACATAGAGCTCATGTTGAATCTCAGATTTTGATGATGAAAACCAATTGATAGTGTTTGTGATCTAATGTGCGTTTAAGTGATGTAGGACTAACATCAATTAGAAAATGATAAATTGATTAAAACAGGAGGAATCAAACATTGGGCCGGAGCAAACATGTCAGAAGATTAGACGTCGGGCCGGAGGAACGGTCGACGTATCGGCATAACGCTTTGGGCCGTGAATTTGGGTATCGGGCCAAGAAGATCAGACATTACATCAAGAAGATCGGATGTTGTGAGAAGACAACATGTCGATTGGGCAATACACCGAAGGAGAGGACGATGTACCGAAGGATTGGACTTAGCACCGGAAGAACCAATGACATGTCGGACAACATAGGATATGCTTGTAATCAATTATGTCTAGATTGAGTTAGTTTAGAGTCTAATTAAATCAGTTTAGAATATAATTAGACCAACTCAATTTGGGGCCAACTGGGCCCAAAATAACACTGTTTTGGGTCAAGAGAAAGGCCCATTTAGTGACCCAAGTTTGGGATGTGTTGGGCCAAGTGAAAGGCCCAAATAGTAACTAAACAAGTGAAACCATCATGGTACAGTCTCCGAGATTGTGTCAGGCGGTGGTACCGCCCAAACACAGTCTCCGAGAGACTATCAGGCAGTGGTACCGCTAGATTGGGCGATGGTATCGCCCATTGTCAGTGTTGTAGGCGGTGGTACCGCCTAGTATAAGCGATGGTACCTCGCATATCCGGGAGACCCGGGATGAGACATTTTTAGGCTCTAAGTTTAAATCAACATAAAGCCTATAAATACCCCTATCATCCTAGGTTAAAAGACACAAAAATTGAGAGTGAAAAAGAAAGAAAACGCTGCTATAATCTTGTGTGAACTCTTCTCAAAGATCTAAGTGTTAGTATAGTTTGAGAGAGAAGTAAGTGGGGGTATAAAGGTTCTCTCCTATGCCTGCAAAAGGAGAATAGAGTTGTAAAAAGGAGGTTAATCTTCGTCTATTAAAGGAAGATCGTTAGTAGATGCCGGTGGCCTCGACGGAAGAGGAATCGATGGAGTGAATGTAGGTCACGATGACCGAACCACTATAACTCGGTTTGCATTTACTTCTTGCAATTTAAATTTACTACAAACTGTCATTCTTTACTTGCTTTACATCCACTACACTCTTTCGTATGCTTTCAAGTTAACATCTTCCAAAATAGGTTTAATTGCAATGAGATTTTAAATCGACATAATTTTTACTGCTCCACTAATTCACCCCCCCCCCCTCTTAGTGCCGACTTGTTTCTAACAGTTGGTATCAGAGCGACATTTTTTTCATTTGGTTTAACACCCAAAGAGAAATGACTCTTTTTGGCTTTCAAGAGGGTCACTCGCTCATTCGTCCTCCCATATTCAATGGGACGGACTACACATATTGGAAAACTCAAATGAGAGTTTTCTTGCTTTCGTTGAATCTTGATTTATGGAATACAGTTAAATTTGGTTTTCAAAAGTCTTCTCTTCTAATGAACGATTGGAATGAGTTGGAGAAAAAGACTTTCTCTTTAAATACAAAGGCTATGAATGTCTTATTTTGCACCTTAGACAAAAATGAATTTAATCCGGTTTTTACTTGCGAAACAACTTTCGATATTTGGTACACTCTTGAAATCACACACGAAGGCACTAGTAGAGTTAAAGATTCAAAGATTAATATTTTAATGCATGATTTGAAGTTGTTTCGAATGAAAAAAGTGAGACTATTGGAGACATGTACACCTATTTTATGGATGTCGTCAATAGTCTAAAAGCTCTTGGTAAAAGTTTTTCGAACCTTAAACTTGTGAATAAAATTTTATGATCTCTTTCCAAAACTTGGGATCCTAAAGTAACGGCCATTCAAGAGGCCAAAGATTTGAATACGTTTTCGGTCAAAGAACTTATCGAGTCTTTGATGACCTACGAAATGACCAATGTGGCATATGACAAACTTGAGAATAACCTTCCAAAGAACAGGAAGGATTTTGCACTTAGAACAAAAGAAGATAACTCGAGTGAAAGCTCAAGTGATGAACTTGAACCTCTCACAATAAAGATTAAAAAGTTTTTAAAACAAGAATAAAAAATTAAAAGTAAACTTAAAAAGAACGTAACTACTTGCTATGAACGCAAGAAGAAGATAGCACTTTGGGATGAAACAAGTACCTCCGAACAAGAAGAACAAACCGATGAAGACGAAACGACAAACTTTGTTTTGGTAACTCTTGACAATGAGGTAAAATACTCAAACGAAACCCTCTTAGTTTATTTTGAAATTACTTGATGCATTTCATATGTTATTTTAAAATTGGTATATAAAATATAAAATATAAATAAATAAATAAAAGGGGATCATGCTTTTATTTTTCTAGCTAATTTTGAAAATGATAATGACAATTGCATGTTTTATGAAAATACAATAAAATGTTAATCTAATGCTTGTAGACCTAGTAAGATTAATCTTATGTATGTGTTTAAGAAGCATGAATGTGTATCATAATGATTTTTATTGATCTTGATGATTTCTATGATTTTTCTTGCTCTTTCGATTTTAAACTATGATGTATGGTTTTCATACGAAAAACTTAAGCATCCTAATATGAAATCAATCACACAAAATGAAACACATATAAAGAAAATTATATTATCATTGGAATCAAAATGATAAACTAAATCGCTTGTTTAAAGAAGCCTTATGTTTAATGTGTTATATTTTTTGTCATGATGAGGAAATTTATTTTTTGGTTTAAATGATGATATATGCTTCGATTTGGCATAAATGAAAAAAGTATACTTTTATGAAACAAACAACTTAAAATGAAACAACTAAAAGGGAATGCATTTTGAAAATAAATGTTTATATCATATTTGATGATTTTACATTTTTTTAACTATGCATGATGAGTTGAAGTAATAATGGTTTGAATGTATGAATCGACAATTTTCTTTTGTCACACGAATCATGACTCCTTCACTTGATACTCTAAATTTTTTATAATTCATGAAAAATTGAGACATTATGCATGAATTAAGTTCTCGTGTGAATCTATCTACGTTGCCTTCATTGAATTTTTTGAAAAGTGATTTTGATGATCATATTGATTATTTAAAAGGAGATTTGTCGAAATGATTCATGGAATTTTTTATTCATGACTTGATCTTTCATTTTTTTATGAGATGGTTGAAATCTTTGTACCTTTGAATTCTTCCCTTCTCCTTTCAATTTTTGAAATTATGCATGTTATATGTTGAAGATTGAAACCAAGTTTTGGTATCATTCATACCCAAGAAATATTGATTTGACAAATTGAATGAGTTGAAAATGAATGATGATTTTTCTCTCGATTATAACTTATGATATTTCTTATATGAATCATCATATTGATTTCTCGATATTTGATACCATCATAATGTGAAATATTTATGATTTGGAATGATACATGCAATACTTATGATTTTATTATGATGATATAATGTATTGCATATGATATGAATCATGAATAAAATTGCTTTGACTTGAATTCAATTTGAATTCAAGGTTTATCTCAATTATGACATATTGCAATAAGAATGACACTTTATCTTTGTCATAATTTATAAATTAAAATAAAGGAAAATGAATTATACCATTATATTGTTATTCCCCTCTCTTTGCCAATGACAAATGGGGAGAAAAAAAAATTGCTAGTGTGCATATCACGAAAAGAGGCAAACTTGCGAGCTTGCTAATCTCAAATGAGAAGCAAGAAGTTTTATCTTGCAAATCTCAATAGAAGCAATGTTTGCTAAGTTACACATTTCAAGAAGATGCAAAAATAGTCTATCTTGCATACTCTAAAATGATATAAATTTGCTAGCTTGCATGTTCTCATATGATGTAACACTTGCTAAATTTTCTAGGAAAAAAACTTGCAAAGAAGCAAGATTACTAACTTTCATACTTCAAGAAGCAAAAGTTTCCTTCTCGAACATCTCAAATATTGCTAGCTTATTTTTTTAAATGTTGTAAAAATTTACTAGCTTGCATGATGATAAAACTTAAGATTATACTTATAATATAATGATTTTAAACTTGCTAAATGTACTTTTCCTTTTTGTTGATGACAAAGGGGGAGAAGTTATGATAATAATCATGCATGGAATGATGTATTGTGAATTTGATTTTGCATGATTTTATGATGATGTGTTGATTGGACTCAAAATTAAATTTGCTTTGACTTGAATTCAACTTGAATTCAAGCTTCTATCAATATAGCATATTGATAGGGGGAGTTAAGGTTGACTCCGACATCAATTGGTTGTCATCATCAATAAGGGGGAGATTGTTGAATATCGGATTTTGATGATGAAAACCAATTGATAGTGTTTATGATCTAATGTGCATTTAAGTGATGCAGGACTAACGTCAATCAGAAAAGGCAAATTGATTAAAGCAGGAGGAATCAAACATTGGGCCGGAGCAAACATGTCAGAAAATTGGACGTCAGGCCAAAGGAACGGTCGACGTATCGACATAAGGCTTCGGGCCGTGAATTCGGGTATCGGGCCAAGAAGATCGGACATTACGCCAAGAAGATCAGATATTGCGCCAAGAAGATCGGATGTTGTGAGAAGACAACATGCCGATTCGATAATACACCGAAGGAGAGAATGATGTGCTAAAGGATCGGATGAAGCACTGGAAGAACCAATGACATGCCGGACAACGTAGGATTCGCTTGTAATCAATTATGTCTAGATTGAGTTAGTTTAGAGTCTAATTGAGTCGGTTTATAATGTAATTAGACCAACTCAATTAGAGGCTAACTGGGTCCAAAATAGCACTGTTTTGGGCCAAGAGAAAGGCCCATTTAGTGACCCAAGTTTGGGATGTGTTTGGCTACGTGAAAGACCCAAAAAGTAACCAAACAAGTGAAACCATCATGGCACAGTCTCCAAGACTATGTTAGGCGGTGGTATCGCTAGTCTGGGCAATGGTACCTGTTAGGATCAAAGCGGCACTAAGAGGGGGGGGGGGGGTGAATTAGTACAGCGGATTAAAACGTCGGTTTTGACAAATCTTTCGTACGATAAAAATCGAACTCGGAAGTGCTTAACTTGAAAGCGTATTCGTAAAGTTGTGCAGCAAAGGTAATGAGGAAATAAAGCACGTAAGAAGGTTTGCAGTAATGTAAATAGCAATAATGAAATGCAAACCAGAGATCATGTCGATTTTAAAGTGGTTCAGTCAAATGACCTACATCCACTTACGAGGCCCTCTTCGACGAGGCTCCCACCTTCCACTAGCAAATCTCTTGAAGGGGAAGGGTAAATACCCCTCTTACAACTTTTTACAAGCGGTTCACACTCTTATAAAATTTCAGCAAGAAAGAAGGAGGTGAACACTCTAGCAAATTGAAAACAAGACTAGCTAAGACTTTTCTAAAACCTTTCTCTCAATCAATTGCTTCTCAAAAAGTTGTGATCTCAGCTGAGATTTGAGGGGTATTTATAGGCCTTAAGAGGATTCAAATTTGGGATCCAAAATTTCAATTCTCTTTAGTTCCCGATGCTGGCGGTGCCACCGCCTGTCAGTGTCTGACACTGACAGTGGACTGGCGGTGCCATCGCCCAGCCAAGCGGTGCCATTGCCAGACCCTTCAGTTCACTGGTTGGGCTTTAAAATTAGCCCAAACCAAGTCTAATTTTAGGCCCAGTTAGCCCCTAACCAGGATATAGGATTATCTCTTAATCCTAATCCTAATTACATGTGAACTACATAACTAAAAACATCCTAAGCAAGTTTTCAACCGCGAACGTCGAGTCTTGTTCCGGCGAGTTTTCCGACAAACTTCTTCCGACCGTCTCCCAGCAAGCTCCCGATCTTGTGATGACTTTAACGAGTAGCCGAGCCTTCTCGGTGA